>NW_006399851.1:1252127-1253683 GCF_000299155.1 Elephantulus edwardii
TACTACCTTGCAGAATATCACAGACTTGTGACCTACGCCATCATACCAAGGGGTGGTTGCGGGTAGAGAGGTGCTGGATGCAGCAGGCAGAAGTGTATGGGATGCTTATGTAGTGGGAGAGTGAAGGGATAAGACTCACATGCCTGGGGCGGGGGGGGGGGGGAGGACACTGAATGTATTGGTTATTTCTGAAAGGGGAAGTGTCTTTCATCTGCTCCTTTAGGTAAAATGCTTATCTGACAGACATTGTTCTAAAACTAAGAAAACAAATTATGACAGACTAGGAAGAAGGATTGGTCATCCATGTCAGAAATATAATAGGTCTTTGAAAACCCTATATCCAATAAAGCACACTTATAGTAAACTAATAGATATGGCAACTGAGGCTGAACCCTCAAATTTGGAAACACAAAGGAGGGAGAACAGCTGTAAATAGAAACTAATGATTGGAAAATGGAATGTGAGAAGCATGAAGGTAGGAAAACTGTACATTGTTAAAGAAACAGAATGCATAAATATTGACATATTAGGTAGTGAGATGGATTGGCAAAGGACTTTTGAATAAGAGAATTATATGATCTACTTAACTGGAGATGAAAAGGTGAGAAAAAAATAGGTGGAGTTCACAGTTAAAAAGACCATTTCTAGAGCCATCTTGAAAGATAATATTTTGAGCGATAGGGTCATAATATCTATATGTATACAAGGAAGACCTGTTAATACCACTATGAGTAAATTTGTAATTACCAAATTATACAATAACAATCAGACCAAAGAGGAGGAAATAGATGACTTTTACAAATTTTGCGGTCAGAAATTGATTGAACATGCAACTAAGATGTATTAATAATAATGGGTGACTAGCATGCAAAATATGAAAACCAAGAAGAAGGATCAGTAGTTGGAAACATGGACTCAGTGACAGAAACAGGCAACGGATAGAATGATAGAATTCTGCACAATGAGTGATTTATTCATTACTAACACCTTTTACCCCAATTAAAACAAGCTTGGAAGCAGGAGTGGCATCCACTTCCACAATAGCTTTCCTCTGGAAACCCTATGAACCTGGAGAAATGATGAAAGTTATACAGGAGGTGTCCGGGACTTTCATTCATAGGGTCACTATGAGTTGCCTGCAACTCTATGACACTTAACAACAAAAATAACACCCTTTATAAGAAACATAAACACAGACTATACACATGGATTTCACCTGATGGTATGCACAGGAATCAGATCAATTACATTTGTGGAAGTAATTATTGGAAAAGTTTAATACCAGAAGTGAAAACTAGGCCAGGTGCTTATTGTGAAAAAGACCATCAACTATTCATATGCAAGTTCAAATTAAAGATAAAGTGGGTAAAATCATATCTATAGGGAAAAAAAATTCATCTTGTCTCTATCTCCCCTGAATTTAAAAACCAACTCTAGGAACAGGTTTGAGGCCTAAACACTAATCAACAAAGACCAGACAAACTATGGGAAGATACCAAGAAAATCTTTCATCAAGAATGCAAAAGGTCATTACTAAGAAGGAGGAAGAAAAAAGA
>NW_006399851.1:1255303-1259879 GCF_000299155.1 Elephantulus edwardii
CTCAGTCCATACTGAAGGCTGCAGTCCTTGACCCTCTGCAGTAAGTGCATGAGGTCCTCCTCAGTTTCAGCGAGCAAGGTTGTGTCATGTGCATAACGCAGATTGTTGATAGATCTTCCACCAATCCTAACGCCACGCGTCTCCTCATAGAGCCCAGCCTCTCGGATAATCTGCTCTGCATACAGAATGAAAAAGTATGGAGATAGGACGCATGATTGTGCTTAGGGAAACATATACTTGGACCAGGAAGCAGTCCTCATGATAGAGCAAGCAAACACTGCATGGTTCAAATCAAATCAAGAAAAGATTGCATCAGTGATGCATCCTTTCTCCATACCTTTTCAATCAATATGCAAAATAGTTTCTCAGGGAGGCTGGACTTTATGAGAAGGAAAGTGGCATCAAGATTGGGGGAAGACTCATCAACAACCTGCGTTATGCAGATGACACAACTTTGCTTGCTGAAATTGAAAAGGACCTGAAGCATTTGCTGCAAAAGATCAAGGACAGTAGTCAATATGGAAAACATTAAGATTGTTAAGAAACAAAGATTCATTAACAAAGACCATTAAGAAAACAAAGATTCTCACCACTGGGCCGATGGGCAGCACCATGATAGAGAAGAGATTGAGATAGCTAACAATCACAGTTTACTTATATTGATCATCAATACGCTTGGTACAAGTAGTCAGTATATCAAAAAATGAATTGCATTAGGTAAATCTGCTGTAAGGGACCTTTTCAGAGTACTGGAAACAATTATGTCACTTTAGAGACTAAGATGCATCTGATCCAGGTCCTGATCTTCACAATTACTTGCTAAGCATCAGAGAGCTGGACAATGATAAGGATAATAGTAGAATGAATGCTTTTGAGTTGTGGTGCTTGATAAGAGTCCATACTATGGACCCCAAGACAATATATAGATCTGTCTTGGAGAGGGAGAAACAAAGTTTCTCTTTAGAGGCTAGGATTTTGAAGCTTCATCTCACATACTTTGGGAATGTTGGCCGGAAGGACTGGTCCTTGGAGGACATCATGCTGAAAGTGCGGAGGGACAGTGTAGGAGAGGAAGGCTGTAGATCAGATGGATTGATACAGTAACTTTGTCCATGAGGGTAGGTGGGTCTGAGTCAGTGAGATTGGCTCAGTACAAGGCAAGCTTCAGAATTGTTGTACATAAGGTCACTATGACTTGATGGCACATAAGAACAATGAAAAACCTGCAGAAATATGAAACAGGTTCCATATCTCATACCCACTAAAAAAATCACCTCAAGGTGGATCAAAGACCTAAGGGTAAAGCCCAATAGCATAAAGATAATACGAGACAAAATAAAACTATGTTCAAAGGCCTAACCTATGGTATGAAGAGGCTGACTAATACAGCCAGAAATGTACAAAGAGAAGAGAATAAAATTGATGCATGGGACTTTCTAAAAATTATATCAAAAGTTTTTCCTATAGGGTGAAAAGAAAATCTTCTGCTTCAAGGAAACTAAAAACACTTTCTCAGATAAAGGTTTCATAATAAAAGTTTACAGAATACCACAAGGACTCCATAAGGAAAAGACTGGTAACGCAGTTACAATTTGCAAAAGACGTGGAATGACTTTTTACAGAGGAAGCTATTGTAAGTTTTTACTTTTATTTGTTGAAAATTTAATAGAACTATGAACAACCATTACTATATTTTTGTTTATCTGAGTACTCAAAAAGCATGTCTCCTATGTTATTGTAATGTGCCATTGAGTCACCTGTGACTCAGAGTGACTCTATGTACAACAGCTATGAAACTTGCTCTGTCCTGAGCCATTCTCAGTGGCTCCAACACACCTACCCCCATTGCCCTAGTTACTGATAGCAATCAATCTCATCTAAAGGCTTCCTGTCCTACACTGTCCCTCCACCCTGTCAACACGATGTCTTTCTCCAAGGATCAGTCCCTCCTGTCCACATGCACAAAGTATGTGAGATGAAACTTCAAAATCCTAACCTCCAAAGAGAAAGGTGGTTTCACCCTCTCTAAGACATATCTATTTGTTTTCTTGGTGGTCCATGGTATGCTTAAGACTCTTGCTTAAGACTCTTCTCCAGCATCATTCAAAGGCATCATTTTTTCTTGTCGTCCTGGCTTGGATAAAGTGTACCTTAGTCTCTAGAGTGGCATCATTGTTTCTCAATATCCTGGAGAGGTCACTGACAGCTGATTTTCCTGGTGCAATTTTTCTTTTGATTTCTTGACTGCTGATGCCAAAAGTGTTGATGGTGGAACCAAGCAAGATGATATTAACCGCAATCTCTTCTCCATCTATCATGGTGCTTCCAAATGGCCCAGTGGGGAGAATATTTGTTTTCTAGATGCTGATCTTCAATCCATATTGAAATCTACCATCCTTGACTTTCTGCAGCAAGCACTTCAGGTTTTCCTTAGTTTCATAAAGCAAGGTTGTGTCATCTGTGTAGGTTGTTAATGAGTCTCCTTCCAATTCTGATGCCACATTCATCCTCATAAATCCCAGCCTCCTGAATGATCTGTTCTGAATTTAGATTTAAAAAGCATGGAAACAGGATACATACATGATACACTCCTTTTCTGATTTTGATTCTGTCCCAGACCTGTGTTGGGCACTGTTGCCAAATAACAACAGCAGCCTACTAGATCTAGAAGAGACATAGTTCTCACCTTGGAAATTGATATATTGTGACAGCAATGTGGTACAAAATGAAGATCAGAGACACCAAGTCACAAGATGACAGTCCTAGAGCAGAAACTTGGGGACAAGAATCTTTCCCTAGTACTGTTTCAGAAAAAAAAAAAAATCTTTCCCTGAAGTTGGTACATGAGATTCATACTTAAGTCTTGTTAAATATGAGAGAGGCATTAATATGAGAGACCAGCAGCAGTGAGAGGTACAAGACAGTGACTTGTGGCCTAAGCCATCATAACTAGTGGTGCCTGGGGGAAGGGTGGTGCTGGATGGGATAAATGGGAGTTCAAGGGATTCTGATGTAGCAGGGAAGGAGAAGGTACAAGATACACACACAGGGGGAAGGGCACTGAACGTTTAGGTTATTTCTGTAAGGCAAAGTGTCTTTCATTGGCTCCAAGTGGTAAAATGCTTGTCTGTCAGATATTGTTCTTTTTTAATAGACACTTGTTGTATTTTAAGGATATAACATTCAGTGTCAATGAATGCTGGGGGGTTAGATGAAGTAATGACCATTTGGGGTCGCATGTTTATTATTAGGATTAATAGAACTAATATTTGTCTATCACTTTTACAAACTCTTTTTCTGAGTAATCTTTATAATCCACCTCTTGTTAAATATAATATCAAACTTCCAACTTCTGTCCAGGGATTTCTAAAATCTAATTTGAATTTCATTTACTGCTGAAGTTTATACTTCTCTCCCCCACACCTATAATTCTTAGGCATGTAAATCTTCTTACATTTTAATACTCTAAGATTATATTTCCATAAAAAACTTTACCCACTTGGTACTCAATTTTCTGTGAATGATTAATGATAATTTATATAGAATTATTTTACAAAAAAGCACAGTAAGTAGCGGAGAGCATTACTTAGAATAAATGTTTCTGTTTGAACCAACTGCAGACCATCAAAGTTGCATCTGAAGAAGTGATTTAGAAATTTTTTTAAATAATTATGAACTAGGAATAATAACTCCATTCATAGAAGCAAGTACCAATCACTACAAGTTCTAATTCTCTGGGCAGTTGAATGAGCTCAGAGGCAAATTTAAGGATATATGCTTTGTCAAAATACTTTTTAGAACCTGTTCCCTCATGATGTGAAAGGTTTTTTCCCATGTTCCTCAACTATACTATTAGACATCCAGAGATTGTTCCTAGCCCAATAAACACATACCATCACATTCAATGAACCAGTCTTACGAGCTTAGTGGGGTGGCACAGTGGAATTAGAATATTGTTTGATCCCTAGAACCTCTAAGAGATAAAATGTGTCAGAGTACTTTCCTCTCCAAAGAGTTAGAAGGTATAATCTAAGCTACTCTTGTGTGAAAAAAAGCCGAGTATTTGTAAAGAGAAGAAACATCTCAAGAATTAGGTGTACACATGAATTCATTAGCAAGAGACAAATTAAAAGAGCTCCATATAGATTAAGTAAACAAAGTGAAGTGTATAAACAGCATACACATTCTTAGGAAAATATGATGAGTACAACCAAATATTAATTCATAAAAACAAAATGGGAATGATGAATAGAGTCAAAGAGATAAGAAATAGTGTGCACCCCTCATTGTTAATTTATAATTACTGTGTCAGAGAGTAACCCCCTTTCTTGGAACGATGTAGAACTTCATCAAATAAATGGAATGATTTATAAGATGTTTACTTAAAGGGAGCAGGTACATGGTGACAAATTCACCTTCATTTCAGCTCTATGGTTCTGAACTTCCAGGAGAATTGTCTTATGGATTGGATTATGTGCTGCAAAACATGTTTTGTTTTTTTTTAAATTTCTTTATTTTTCATTTCAATGAACATCTGCAGAGATTTTGGAATTCCATTCATTCATTATTGCTCCAC
>NW_006399851.1:1262124-1263121 GCF_000299155.1 Elephantulus edwardii
TTTTTTTTTTCGGTTTTGTCTTGGTTGTTATGTTTTTGTTTTGTTTTGGTTTTAGGATTTTTGGCCTTTTTCCCCCATTATAATATTTTCTGCATATAGGACAATTTTACCACCAATTTTCCTCCAATTTGGATACTTTTATTTCCATCTATTGTCTTACTGTCCTAGCATGTATTTCCAATTTGAACAAGAGTGGTGATAGTGGGCATTCTTGCCTGGTTCCTATTCACAAGGGAAATAGCTTTAGTCTGTCCATATAGAGAAGTATGTTGACTCTTGGCTTTGTGTTTATACTTTTTACTATATTGAGGACATTCTCTTCTATTTCTATTTTTCTCCGTGTTTTAAATGAGGAAATGGTGTAGGATTTTGCTAATGGTCTTTCTGAATCTATTGATAAGATCATGTAGTTTTTGTTCTTTGCTTTGTTAATGTGATAAATACTATAGATAATGTAGTCTTCTGCAAATAAATAAGCTTATAAACATAGCTAAAAAGTTACAACTAAGAATGGATGAAATTGATGAATAAGATCTTCTTAAAAAATCAAGTCCCTGTGTGCATCAAAAATATTTCGCTACAGTGTGAAAAGAAAACCTACAGACTGAAGGGGGGGAAGGCCCCAAACATTTGGCAATGATACTTCAAACAAGGGTCTCATAACAAAAGTTCACAAAATACTATAGGACTTGCACAAGCAAAAGACTAATAAACCCATAATAAACTGGCAACATAAATGAAAAGTTTCTTGACAAAGACAAGCAGACAAGATGAAAATCAAAAGAGACATCATCTCACCCTCGTAGCAGTAGCAAAATTTAACAGGGAAACAATAAATAAATATTGGAAAGGATGCTGAGAGATCAGAACTCTCACCTACTGGTGGTGGAATTGTAAAATGGTACAACTACCCTGGAACATAGTTTGGCATTTCTTAAAAAAATGTACGCGTAGAATACCCATGTTGTTGTTGTTGTTATGTGCCGTCGAGTCGTTT
>NW_006399851.1:1265126-1278529 GCF_000299155.1 Elephantulus edwardii
CATACCATCAGGTGAAGTCCATGTGTATAACCTGCGTTTGTGTCTCTTATAAAATGTATTTGCAATGAATAAGTCATTGATTTTACAAAACTCAATCATTCTATCTCCAGCCTCATTCCTGTCACCAAGCCCATGTTTTCCAACCACAACCCCACTATTCCACTTCTAGAAATATATCGAAAGAAATCAGGACCAAGAAACAAATGGAGATATGTTTATCTGTGATTATAGCAGAATGAGTCACAATAACAGAAAACAGACAAACAAAAAACAAAAAAAAAAGAAAAGAGCCCAAATCCCTGTCAACAAAAGAACGGATTTTGATACATTCATTCACACAATGGAATGCTTTCTATACAGCACTATGGGACAATGATTTAATAAAATTATCCATAACTTAGGGGATTCTAGAGAGTATTATTTTTGTTGATTGTTGTCAAGTCAAGCATGACTCACAGTGACCCTATGAACAAAAAGACCTGAAGCCTTTCTATAACAATCATCATTTCTCAAAGTTCATAGAGTTTCCAGAAGCATGTTGTTCAGGAAGTGGAAGTTTGCTTCCAAACATGCCTTAAACTGAGAGTTCCACCAAACACTGTCCAGGATGGGTAATAACACAAACCAAACACACACCAACACAAATTTCCAAACTTTCCTTATGTGGCCCTCATCAAGATGTGAGAAATCAGCTTCTAGAGTGGAGCCGCTTCACAGGGGCCTCCAAGCCAGCTGCAGACAGAACACATCACTATGGAATTTTAAGGACACACCCAACGAATGCTGCTGACTATGCTAAACCAAGCATCCCTCCATCATTGGGGTCCTTGTTGGCTAAAACAGTCAAGTGAAAGTGTATGGGTGATTGAATAAAACACAATGTAAATCAGTGAAGCACAAGGTATATGAATGATTATATGAAAAACTAATAAAAATATGAGAGAAAAAATAATGAAAAAGATATGATGCTGTCTTTCTGGGAGACAAAGATTAGAGGAAAGAAAGAGTCATGAGAGAGAAGTGCAGTGGGTCATAGCAACATACTTTGGCTGTGAATAAAAACCTTCTTCCCAAGGGGAAAAAAGAAGCAGGATTCCTCCGCACCAATGTTACTAAAGTTTTACATATTCTTTTTCTGAGAAGAGGTAGAATTTTATGAAAGTTGGCGTACTAGGTAAAGTTATGGAAATACACACCACCAGTCTTTCAAGATGGATTCATTTGCAGAGGCAGTAGATAGAAAAGCAAGCAAAGGAGAAAAGACTGGAGTTGTCAATTATTTAAATTTGTTTGGCTTCACATCAACGCTCACAATAACAGTAAAGACATCTTGCATTAGGGAAATCTGCTCTCAAGGACTGCTTTAAAGTGCTAATGAGCACAGATATAAGTTTAAAGACTATGATAGGTGCATCTTATGCAGACCAAGGCATTTGCAATTGCTCCTTAGGCATCTGAAACTTGGACAATGGATAAAGATGAAAGAAAGATAATAAAATTCTTTACTTTATGGTGTTGGTGAAGAATAGCAAATAAGCCAAATACTGCCAAAAGAACAAACAAATCTCTCATGGAGGAAATGCAACCAAGATGCTTATTAGAGGCAAGGAAGCTGAAACTTCATTTCATGTATTTTGAGTATATTGTCAGGAGGGATAAGTCTTCAGACTGGGAAAAGCAGAGGGTCTAAAAAAGGAGAAGAGGAGACTGTTTGACACAATGATCATTGTAATAAGGTAGAGGTCATACTGATGGTTCAAGATAGGGCAAGATTCCTGTCTGCTGTTTATAGGATTTCTATGAGTCATAGGTGACTCAAGACCATCTAACAAAAACATAACAACAATATTCCACTGCTTTTCTCCGAGTTCGTCTCCTAATTTAACTGCATTTCTCAGTTTTGTCAGAAGCCATCTCGTTATCACAAGTGTCACTTGTGCACATTCCTCAATCGGTTTCGAGCGACTTAGCTAAATGGCATGTTAAGAGGATGTTAGTGGTTGCAAACTGCTTGGCTGGAGGCAGTTAGGGCAATAATGTTATTAAGAGTCATGGAGGAAGAAGTTGATAATTTTCTTTACCTCAAAATGGCATTTGACATCATCACAAAGAGACTCTGCGAGTTGGTAAAAGTCACCAAAAGCCAGGAGAGTTGCTCAAAGGAGCAATCAACACAAATAATATACAGATTTGGACTTTTCACTCCCATAATGTGAGAAAATATATTTCTATTCTTTAATGCTGCCTACTTTGATATTTCTGTTATGGCAGCCCTAGTTAACTGACACTGATTATGAAATTATTAAGGAAAGTGTGTACTGGATTCACCTGAGTTATAGAGAGGAAGATTTAAATTTAGCATTTATAAGATGAATGAATGAATGAATAGCTACAAACAACTCTTACAACAGACTTAAAATTCCTTGCTGTGAATTTAGTTCATTTCCAGAAAAATAAGAATCACTGATCCAGGTGTATGTACGTATATGTTTTTGCTGTATTTCAAGGGAGCTCTTACGGCTTAATGGCAAAGAGTGGCACTGCTAACCAAAAGGCAAGTGATTTGAATTCACTAGTTGTTTTGTGGAGAAAGGTGAACAATATCCTCCTGTGTAATTTATAGTCTTTGAAAACCCTCTGTCCTTTCAACTATGAGTTGTATCTGATTCAATGACACATAGCAACTATGTTTCAGATTCTTCTCATTTCAGATACCCATGTTACTTCTATTCAGAAGTATATTATTAGCCCTTTATCAAAGAAAAATGCATTTACTACCATTGAATCAGTTCTGACTCATGGTAACCGTCTATTGGTTTTCCCAGGTTGTAAATTACAAGGGAAGGAGATGGCCCATCTTTCTCCCTCAGAGCTGATGGTGGATTTGGATCCACTATAGACACATAGCACTTTGCTTAGTAGCACATCTCCCCAGAGAATATGCCTCTAGATGATCTAATGAAACAAACAAACAAACAACAAAAAAAGACAAGTATGACAAAAGCTCAGCATTTTTATATATGTTGATAGATTTGGCAGGGAATAAGGAAAACTCTAAACAATAATTAAAAAATTTTTGCATGTTCTTAAAAGATATATGTTGGTACAGTCATCATATTCTGGGAACACAAACATCAAACATTTGTATGCTAACCATCAGAGATTCAAACTCATCTGCTGCTCCATAGAAGATGTGATCCATTGCTTCCATAAAGTTAAAGTTTAGGAAACACTATGAGGCATTTCTCCTCCATCCTAGAGGGTAGTTTTGAGTCAGAATAGACTTAACAGCAATTAAGATTTACTGTTTTATACTTCTTTCCTAGTTTCAGTCTTGTTATTCTAAATTAACTCTTACTTGTTTCTAATTTAGCTAACAGCTAGAGTTTCTTGAGATTTAGAAATCGCTGCATTGCACTTCCCACATCAGGTATAGATTTGGCAAGGTACTCTTCATGTGTGGAGCCTAAGGACCTCTCTGTGGGAGGCTGGGGAGGGCGTGAAGCTGCAGGACTGGGATGTGAACTCAACATAGATGGTAAGAAAAGGAGCCTATTAGTGTATCTCAAAGCTCTTCCTGCCTTCTTGGCAGGAGTTGTTGCTTGGAGCCAGCAGGTGCTTAATGCTGTTAAATTTATGAGTAGTGAAAGCTGTTGGATTTCTTAACATCTGGGTAACATAAATTATCAGAACTTTTTGGGGGCCCAACATAGTTGGAAAGTGAATTTGAAATCCATGGAATGTCATTAAGCAACCTTTACTGGAATATGTTTCTTTCTGAACATTTACTTCTCTCATTGTAGCTTTTCCCTAGATGAGCTGACAGACCCTGGCTGAGCAGGAAGGAGAGGGACTTGAAAAATCTGCAACTATTTCTCCTCAAGTTCCCCATAAAATTCAAGACACAGAGGCACTTTGACCTCAATTATTTATTGTTATTTTTGAGTTTTGCTTATCTTGCTTAGGATTGTCCATAAACACAGTGCAAATTTACCTTTCCAATTTGTGAGCACTTCCATAGCTCATCTTTTTCATGGTTAACTCATGTACCATAACAGAATCTGTATATTTCATTTCCTTGCCTTATTTTTTCTTCTCCATGTTCCTAACAAAAGAAGATTGAGTTTGTAACCCATTAAGAATTTAATAAATAAAATAATATGGGGGAAAAAAGAATTGGCCTTTTTTTTCCAGAGTACTTGAGATTACCCACAAAACATCATCTATGCAGAATTCTCTTTTCTTTTTATACCTTATTGTACTACCAAGACTGTTAAACACAGATAGGTATCTTTAACTTTTAGCCATTTCTGATTTTAACATGTTGCCACAAATGATGGCTATAGTGGAAAAAAATGTGTTTCTAAGCACGGTCGTCAATTTAAAAGTGTGCGGCAACGTGTGAATGGTGCTGTTAATAAAAAGTTATCTTACTGGCATGTTCATGTTGTTAAGGGGAATGTCTGAGCTTGGAGTGCATTAGGAGATAATACTTGGAAAAGTGGAGGATGGGTAAAAAAGAGGAAGATCCTAAAGGAGATGGATTATTGACAGAGTGAGTACAACAATGGGCTCAAGTATGTCAGAAATGGTGATGATGACACAAGACTGAAGGTGAAGAGGGTTCAGATCTGTTGTTCATAGAGTCACTATAAGTTGTACTCAACTCAATGACACCTAAAACAACAATAACACATTTCACTTTTTGTCAGAAAGCAAAGAACTACATAATGCTCTCAAAATATTATTACTTATATCAAATATATCAATTGCATACTTGTGATCAAATTTAATATATAAGCAAAACAATACTATATAAATGCACTGACATATTTTCTCTAGTAGGGTAGTTCATAATATGTCAGGCTGCTAACTAAAAGCTTGGCAGTTCATATCCTCCAGATGTCCCACGACACAAAGACAGGAAGTCCTCTCGCGTAAAGATTTCCAGCCTCTGAAACCCCGTGGCAGTTAACTATGAGACATCATTGACTCAGTGGCAGTTATTTTTGGTTAGTTTATTGGTAGAAAGTGCAATGGGTTTGTGAAAATTGCTGAGTTTAAGCCCATCTTCTCTCTGTGACTCTTGAAGATTACTTAGCTAGCAGGATTGTTTTGCTCCCAGAAAGTAAGATCTGCAGGGCAGCTTATAGATGATTACTTAACACCCATGTTATCCTTTCCCTATGTATTAATAATTCTATTTGAGGGCTAGACATCAGGTTCCAGGAAAGACACGATTGCCCAAGAGTCAATCTATTATTCTTTGCTATTTTTAATTGGTTGGTTTGTTGTTTCATATTTTCTGTAATAGTTGCGTGTCATCATCCTGGTAAAAATGGTGCAAAACTCAGTTTTCTAATTCCTTGTGATTAAGAGAAAGCAACAAAATACCAAGCTTTCTCTACTGTTGAATGTAAATATGAAGCATATTTTTCCAATTTCTGTAGGGAACCACCTTGTAGCCTTGAAAGCGGACAGGTTTATAACAGTTAAAATAGAGATTGACCTCAGAGGAGTAGAAGAAATAAAGTTAGAGCCTTGCTCAATTCCTCCTTGAATCTCCCAACTGACTTCTGGACTCTAAGTTATGTAAGCTATTACAATTGTTTGTTGTTAAATATCCTAAATAATAGAGGAGATATTTAAAATGGGTGAATAAAATAACCACAGAATGATTCACTCTTACATGTAAAAGAGAAATATGTTATGTCTGTATGTTTATCTATGTATCAAACCACTGATGATGAGGTAATTCCTACTCAAAATGACCTCCATTGGGTTTCTGAAGCTATATATAAATCTTTATAAGAGATAAATGCTCATATTTCATAACTGAAGATATGCATGTACAAATACACACACATATAAATGCACACACATACATGGCTCCTCCCAGGGTTTCTGTGACTTCTTGCTGCCAGAGATACTGTGGTCTGCGCCCATGCACAGGTATTATGGCAAGCTTTTGGAGTCCAGTGCTTTTTCGGGCTTGTGTTTGACATGCAGGACTGCTCTACCCTCTCAAAGAGTGAGGCCCCTCAGGCTTGGCTGAGGGTTTGAGGCAAGAGGGGGCTTCAAGCCCCAAAGGGAGAGGGGAGTGGAGGTGGCCATGTTTTTCGTGGTTGGCTCCTCTCAAGGTTTCTGTGACTTCTTGCTGCCAGAGTTTAGCGTGGTCCATGTGTGTGCACAGTTATTATGGCAAGCTTTTGGAGTTGAGTGCTTTTCCAGGCTTGTGTTTGATGTACAGGACTGCTCTACCCCCAGGAGTGACACCCTCCAGGCTTGGCCTAGGGTATAAGGCAGAAAGGGGCTGCAAGCCCTAAAGGGGCTTGTTTTCCTGTCAAACATTCTTCTAGGTGTTATAGCACTGGTCTGTGCATTGCTGTACAGAGGTAACTCGTGGTTGTTGTGATGCTGACCACTGTGACATTGATGTGCCAAACTGGCGTTGAAAACAGTGGGAATCCCAAAACACCTGATTGTGTTAATGCAAACCTATACTTGGACCAAGAATCGGTCCTCAGAACAGAGAAAACAAACAAACAAACAAACAAAACACTGCATGGTTTAATAAAAAAAAAAAAAGTGTGTCCAAAATGTGTCCTTTCTCCATACCTTTTTAACCTATATGTGGAACAGATTATTCAGGAGGCTGGACTTAATGAGGAGGAATGTGACATTATTATTGTAGAAAGACTTCTCAATAACCTGTGTTATGCTGTTGACACACCTTGCATTCCAAAACAAAGGATGACCTGAAACATTTGCTACAGAAGGTGAAGTACTGCAGTTTTCAATATGGATTAAAGCTCAACATCAAAAACACGAAGATTCACAGCATTAAACCAACTGGCAGCACCATGATAGATGGAGAAGAGATTGAGATTGTTAACAATTTCAATTTACTCGGTTCCATTATCAACACCCTTGGTACCACCAGCAGTGAGGAAATCAAAAGACAAATTGCATTGGGAAAATCTGCTGTCAGGGACCTCTCTAGAGCGCTAAAGCACAATGATGTCAGTCTAGATACTGAAGTGCACCTGATCCAAGCCTTGGTCTTTGCAATTACTTATTTCACATGGGAAAGCTGAACAATGACTAAAGATTACAGAAGAATTGATGTCTTTAAGCTGTGAAGCTGGAAAAGAGTACAGAACACACTATAGAATGCCAAGAGAACAAACATTTCTGTTCCGCAAAGGGTGAACCCAACTTGTTCCTTGAAGGTAAGGATTTTGAAGCTCTGTCAGACATATTTTAAGTATGTTGCCAGGAGGGACCAGTCCTTGGAGAAAGACATCAAGCTTGGAAGGGTAGAAGGAGGGCATAAAAAAAAAAGACCCAGAATGAGATGGATTGACACAATCACTGGGATTATTGGGGTAGATATGTCATAGTGAGATTGGCAGAGGATAGAGCAGAGTCCAGAGCTATAGCGAATAGGGTCACTATGAATAACATTTGATTCAATGGTACACAACAACAGCAACAACTGTGCTGAAATGCTGAAGAAATTTCAAATGCACAAGCTGCTCCATGGGAGAAGGATGGGCAATTTCCTCCTGTATGAAAACCTGATGGAGGGTGTTTCCAACTTCATGGCACACAACCACAACAGCAAGAATAGTTCAGGGGAGTTTGTCATTAACCCAAGGACTCCACATTTCTGAAGGTTTGAATGCAGCAGAGAGATTCCACAGCAGAATGATGGGAAATCTCCTCCCATATGATTTATATCCTTGGAAAATAAATGGTGGATCAGATATGAGTCATTTCTGAGTCCCTCACAGTGAGCTGAGATATAGCTACATCTCTATCCGTATCTCTACAACTGTATGTTTAAATGGGTATTTATAAATACCCTGCTCTCTGTCCCTCTCCCTCTCCCTCTCCCTGTACCTCTCCTTCTCTCTCTCTGTCTTAGTTGCTAAAGTATGGTTGAGTCATAGATGACTCTTAGCAACCCTATGAATGAAAGACCTGAACACCTGTATAATGTTCATCGTTTCTCCAAGTTCATAGGGATTCTGGAGGCAAGCTATTTTGGAAGTGGATACCACTCTTACTTCCAAGCTTGTTTTAATCAGAGAGTGCCACAAAATACTGTCCATAATGGGTAACCATTATCACATTTAACTCATCAGTGTCACAGTGTTCAGCAACAGAGATATAAATATAGATAGATAGATAGATAGATAGATATGGATATAGATGTATATGGATTTATGTAAAACGATCAAAGAAAGTAAAATAAAATAGCTATCTCTGGGCTTTTTTATATAATATTCTGTGGTCTCTAGGAGAGAATTCTATCAGCCCAAAGTATGCTTATGTAATATTTCTCCTTAATTTGAAATTTCTGTTTATCGAGATAGCCTACTTGCGAAAATATGCACTTTAAAAGTTGTATATTCAATACAGCACATGTTCACAAATGTATGGATTTTTTCTGTCAATTGTATTCAACACAGGAATATTTTAGGATGTTTTCATAAGAGAAAAACAAAACTGAAAACCTTCAGATAGGATCTATAATAATGCTTCACAACTGAAGACAGTTTTCTTGGGGTTTTTCCTCTTTGGGAAAAAAAGAACAATAATGTGCTGGAGACCCCAAAGGGAAATATATTGTTAATGGAAAAAATTGCCTTCATTCGCTTTTTCTATTTAAGGGAGCTCTTGCTGCCAGGTTATAATGAAAACATAAAGGTCTAATACAAAACTGATCAGGGAGAAGGAGTCAGGGGAAAGGAACCCAGAAAATGCAACATCCAATCCAGATGTTAGCATCAGGAGAGTAGTTTTTGTGAAAGACAACTAGCCAACTTTGATTCATCATCTCCTAAGTCCTTATTCCATAATCAAGTGGCCGATTACAACCTTACATCAGATTTCAAGAGTTTGCATATCAATCAAATTTTGTTTGCTTATAAGGAAATCTTAAGTCTGAAAACTGGTTCTCAATTTTAATTGATCTACAGCTTTGGACAGAAGAAGAAACAATCTTTGATAAATAGCAATGTTCAAACTAGAATTATCAACTGCAAATCTGACATTTTATTCTTTCTTATTAAAATATATGTTTTCTTGATAGTGATACAAAGTTAGGGAAAGTTGAATGTATACCTTAGGAAACCATGGTTTACTTGTCTACTTGGGATATGATGGAGACATGATTCTAAAAGGAAGAAACAAATTTGTCTCTGAGAGAAACCCAGACAATATTAATAATCAAATAATGTAACTCTAGTTACACATGTTTAGAGTGAATACATTCTCAAAGGAAGATGTGAGTAAGCTTTGGAACCATATCTTTTGATATTTTCCCAAATTTTAGGGATTTTTTTTAAATCATAAAATTTCCAGGAGCTGTAATATTTTTTCCTATGGCAATTGCACTTGGCATCATATAATCTCTCAGCTTTTGTGAAGGTGATACTCACGCCTGCCGTCCTCCATATGACTAGTGAGACACTCTTGCTAGAGCCATTGTATTTCTTCTGCTTTTGATGTTGCTTTTACCTGGAAATGTTGACATGGGGCATTTACCACATCACTTATCAAGGTGGCCTTGCTAAACTTAAGCACTAGAACTCACTGCTGTTGTGCTGAATTTCTCATAGTAATCCTAAAGTGAAGTTCTTTGGATATAAAAAAGCAAACACATCCAGATCCTGTGGTTTTGGGTTGGTTTCTTTTTTCCGAGTCCTTTGTTGCTACTACCATGCCAATTCATCCTGTGGTAGGTTCCTCTCTTTTTTCTGATTCTCCACTTTACCAAACATGATATTTTCTTTTCTAGGCACTGATCTGCCCTAAGTATACTGATTTCACAATATCCCTACTTCCAGGTAGCATGCTGATTGTACTTCTGCAAGTAGAGAAAAAAGTAACCTTGTTGTTGTTAGGTTTCAACAAGTCAAGTACGACTTACAGCACCCTATGAACAAAAGATCTCAATCCAGTACTGTTCTGTGCCATCCTCACACCACCTGATACACAAGAGTCCATTGCCGCAGTCACCATGTCAGTTCACCTGGTCGAGGGTCTTCTTCTCCTTCGCCAACCCTCCACCCTTTCCAATGTCATGTCCCTCTCCAAAGAATAGCACCTCTTAAAAATATGTCCTCTAGACTCCTGTGATGACAGAAACACCCAGTTATATATCTCTTTTAAACAGTTCCCTCCCTCCTCCGCCTCAGTGCAGCACACATCATTGAACCCATCTTACTCAGTCTCTCCCCAACCCCAAGGACAGTCCCATTCTACAACAGTGGCATCATGTAACATTTGTCCCTTTGTGACTGGGATATTTCACTCAGCATAATGTTCTCCAGAGTCAACCATTTTGAATAATATTGCATGAGTTCCTTGTTTTTTAGTGCAGCATAGTATTCCATTGTGCGAATATACCACAGCTTCTCTAGCCATTCGTTTGTTGATGGGCACTTAGGTTGTTTCCAACTCCTTGCTATTGTGAACAAAACTGCTATAAACATGGGTGTACATATATCTGCATGGTGGAGGAGACCTGGGGGGGGGGGTTTGTGGAACAATGAAAGAATCTTTTCTTTTACTTTTCCATAATTTTTGACTCATGTACTTATAACTTGTTAGTCAAATTTGTGTCTTCTAGGTTGCAACACCCCCATGATACATCTTCAAGGATATGAACATGTATGGCAAAGCACAATCAATAAGAGTGCACCTAAATTCCAAAATCAATCTCCATAATAGTCTATGTGTTTCCTACTGCCAAAGGGGCCCTTTAGAGTAGTGAGAGAAGATCTTCACCCTGAAACCCACAGCGTCCCTTTTCAGCAGGAAGTAGCTAAGAGAATACGCCATCCCCTTTTCCTTATGACTCAGGGTGAAGTCTCTCTCAGGGAGGAGTGATAGGGAATGGCAAAGGATACACTGACAAAGAAGATTAATCAGAACTGGCTTTGACAAGCACTGTGGCATTTGGACAAGAACAAACTGGGAGGAGGGTAGAGAGAATAGTGCAACAATGAATGAATGGAAACCCAAAATCTCTGTAAATGTTTATGAAAAATATAATTATAGAAAAAAATATGTCCTAAGTATGTGAGGTGAAAAGCCTTATCATTATTTCCTCCAGAGAGCACTCTGGCTGCACCCGCTACAAGACATATCTATTCATTTTCTTGGCTGTCCATGGGATGCTCTTCTCCAACACAACTCAAAGGCTTCAATTCTTGTTCTCTTCCTTATTCCAGGTCTCAGATGCATAGATAGTAATCAGAAAGACCCTGGATGGCCTCACTCAGACATACCTTTGTCCTCAAACTGACATCACTACTCATTAATAATTTGGACAAGTCTCTAACTGCAGATTTTCCTAGTGAAATATGTCTACTTATTTCTTGACTGCTATAGTACCAAAGGTATTAATAGGTGGATCCAAGCAAGATGAAGTTGTTGAGTTTCAATCTCCTCTCCAATCATCATAACAGTCCTCCTCACTTTTAGCAAGTACAGTTGTGTCATCTGCACAACGCAAATTATTGATTAGTATCCCTCCAATCCTGGTGCCACATTTCTCTTAATAGAGTCCAACATATCAGACAATTTCCTCAGCATATAGATTGAACAGCTATGGAGATAGAATACAACCCTAACACATTCCTTTCTCAATTCCAAACCATGCAGTGATTCCTGCTCCATTCACACATCTTCCTGATCCAGGTATAGTTTCCTCATGAGCACAATCAAAGCGCTATGTTGTTGTTGTTGTTGTTGTTGTTATGTGCCGTCATTTGCGACTCATATAGACCCTATGTACAACAGCCCTAAACCCTGTTCTATCCTGTGACAATCGCACTGCCTCTGATACACCCATCCCGATTACTCCAGTCACTGAATCAATCCATCTCATAGAGGGTCTTCTCCTCCTGTGCCGTCCCTCAAACCTCCCAAGCATGATGTCCCTCTCCAAGGACCCGTCCCTCCTTGCAACATGCCCAAAGATGAAGCCCCAGAATCCCTGACTCCAAGGAATAGCTTGGTTTAACCCTCTCCGGGATGAATCTGTTTGTTTTCTTGGCAGTCCATAGTACACTCAATACTCTTCTCCAGCACCACACCTCAAAGGCATCAATTCTCCTGTCCTCCCTAGTCATTGTCCAACTCTCTGATGCATAATGAGATTCCCATTTTTCTCAGTGTCAGCCACAACTTGTCATGATCCACACAAAATGCCTTTGCATAGTCAATAAATCATAAACAGGCATTCTTCTGGTATTCTTTACTTTCAGCCAGGATCCATTTGAACATCAACAATTATATCCTGGGTGCCACTTCCTCTTCTAAATCCTGCTTAAACTTCTGGCAATTCTCCATCTATGTACTGTTCCAGCCAGTTTTGAATGACCTTCAACAGTATAACCTTAAAGAGTCTCAAATATGTGATTTTTACAAATATGTTGATGAGCTAATTGTGTTTGAACCTGTTGGATTATGCTGTTATAATGCATTGTTGAAGCTAGTTTTGGATGTTTTGGGTGGTTGATTTTTTTTTATTAGAATTTAGAAAATATATTTGTTTTATTTTGCAAGTAGACTCTGAGCCAAAGGTCTTGGTTTTGACCTGAAGGACTCCTCAACCTGAAATTGGGGGTGAAGAGAGGAGAATGACTCTGAGAAAATATCAATTTCATAATCTGGAGTTTAATTTGAAAGGAAATCTTAAACTCTATATAAAAGCATATACTTCAGGGTTGCCTCAGCTGAAGTGGGAGGGACCTAAGCTATTTATACATCTACCCCTCCTAGATAACCTGTGTTAATGTTAGCCAATTGAGATTTACAGCCTCTGAAAAGCCTAAAGAGGATTGGATATGAGTCAGCTGTGACTTGATGGCAGTGAAAGAAAAAGAAATAGAGACTCCTTCAGTTAGAGAAGCTCTAATGGGAAGTTACTGCTCCTAACTCAAAGGCAATCCTTTTTTTGAATTTGTAATCCACCAGTTTCTCTGGCTCTGCTGACGAAAGATGAGCAGTCTTCTCCAACATCATTTACACCTTCAAAAAAACCAATCGCAGATCAACTGTGTGTCAGTCTCTACTTGGAGGCAATGAGGAGGAAAGAAGCTCGTCTTTTATTCGTTAGGGCAGGTAATGACTATGACTGTACATTCACCTACATGAGTAGAGTATCACCAAGAGTGTCTGCTAATTGAAAGTTAACATTAACACAAGGTTATCTGGAAATTATCAAACTGTGCAAATTGAGGAGAAAAAGATTATATGGCAAAATCTCAGTAAATGAACAAAGCATGTAAAGTTCACAAAGCAGCCAATATAAATGTAATTAATATTATTAGCAATTATGAACTAACATTTATTGCTATTATACAGATGAGATGATTTTGTTT
>NW_006399851.1:1279484-1298927 GCF_000299155.1 Elephantulus edwardii
AGTTTTTTTTAAAAAAAACCTTTACTACTTTCACAGCCAACCCAAAGGAATGCAATTCAAACCCAAAAGCTCTTTAAAGAAGAAAAATTGTCTACTCAATTTATAGTCTTCTCACTTCTGGTGAAGAATTGCTTCCAACTTGAAGACACAACAACAACATAATAATCACAATTAATAGGAATTTTTACAAATTTATTTTCTGCAGGGAGAAAAGTACAACAATGAATGAATGGAATTCCAAAATCTCTGTAGATGTTCATTGAAATTAAAAATAAATAAATTAATTAAAAAATAATTATTTTCCATCTCTTATGCACCAATGGCCTAATTTTACAGGGATTCGTTGCCAGCCCAAAGGTGCACAGCTCAAATCTAACTGCTCCATGGAAGAAAGTTGGGCAATATTCTCTTGTGAAAATTAGTCTCTGAAAACCAACTGAAGGATCAGCTATAAATTGGTTCCTACTTAAAGGTACATAACAACAACAATAACATAGATTAAATATGTTGTTTTGTGGCACTGAGTTGCTTGTGACTCATAGAGACTTTATGTACAAGAACCCTAAACCCTGCTAAATCCTGTGCCAACCTCATTGTCTCCAATACACCTACTCCCATTACCTCAATCACTGAATCAGTTCATCTCAATTGATCCTCTATTGTGCTGTCCCTCCACCCTCCAAAACATGGTATCCCTCTACAAGGATAGTTACCTTCTTTAAACATGCCCAAAGTATGTCGGGCAAAGCTTCAGAATCCTTGACTCCAAGGAGCAGCCTGGCTTTACCATCTCCAGGATGAACCTGTTTGATCTCCTAGCAGTCCATAGTATACTCAACACTCTTCTCCAGCAGCACAGCTCAAAGGTGTCAATTCTCTTTCTATAATTCTAGATACTGTCCGCCTTTCTGATGCATAGCGCACAATTGCGATGACTTTGGCCTGGATCAAGCACACCTTAGTTTCTGGCCTGTCGTCGGTGCTCTTCAGTACTCTGGAGAGATCCCTGACAGCTGACTTTCCCAACGTAAGATTAAACATGAGGAAAAGAAAAAAAATTACCTAGAATAAGTTGATATGTGTTATCTAGTGTAAAAAGAATTTTATCTGCCACTTATTTCACACTGGGATATACTGAACCTCAAAGTACCAACTGTTGGGTTAGCAGACAAATACATATTTCACTATGCCAATGGAACTTCTTAAATTAGCTACACGCAGACTTCTTTTCCATTATGTGGAAATTCCTTTCTAACCTGTTAAAAACACTGGTGTTTACTTGCTACGTTATATAGCCAAAACTGACCCTAAGTGAACTGTATTGTTGCTATTCAACTCATTTGTCAGAATTTTTTAAGGAAAAACTCTTTTGAAGAAGTCCGACCACAAAATGCATGAGAAATTTACCAAAAAAAAAAAATTCACAAGATAAATTAAATGGCATTAGAATAGCATTCTTTCAAAAAAATATGATGAGAGATTATATCCACTATTCATCTATGTAAATACTCTTTTCATAATATTCTTTGCTTAATCACCCCAATCCCACTTTTATTCTTTCCTTTATTTCTCGAAATTCTTTGGTCATATAATAAAATGATGATTGTTAAAAATTTTCACAGAGATGACTATCAACATCAGAAGCTTTTGAACTTCTAAAAAAAAAACAATTATCTAATTGTTACCTTTAAATATCCAGTATTTGAAAGCTGTTTTGGAGACTAAAATAATTATATGGCTAAAGCATTTACTCTTGCCAATGAAGTTTAAAAGCATGACCAAGCTTGTCAAAATATATTGCTGTCATTGATCTCTAGTCTTTCATCCCTAAATCAAAATAAGTTGGCTATAAATTCTGTCCTCCTTCCTTTTCTTTTTCCTTTTTGTATAAAGCTCTTTATCCAATAGGAAATGTTTCCTCAGAAGATCACTGGACAGTCCAAGACCCACCATTGTTCTCTATTATTTTGTGGTCAAAGTCAAAAGCTATAAGTTTCTCATGCCAGATGTAAGGACTGTGTTTGATAGGTAATAAATCTTTCTTGAGTTGGGGTGGATATGAAACTGCTGAAATAATCATCAGCCATTTATACCAGCTGTCCCATGCCATTCAACACACACCCTACAAGGCTCAAATCTTTCTGGGTTAGGAGAACAGGCAGAGGCTTCTTATAGCCTGTTGGTGTGGAGCTGATAATGAGCAAGTTTCTCCACTGCTGTCTCCAGAAAGCAATATTTAAGCAATTTTTGTGGAAAACTTTTTTTTCTCTTTTGGCAGTGCTCTGTTTTCTATTAGTTTTCTGATCTTCCACACTTGAAGAGATTTTACATGGAATGTAAACCATACATGGAATGTAGAATGGAAACTACCTGAAATTCAAACTGGATTCAGAGGAGATTGTGGAGCAAGAGACAACTCTAAAGTGCTAAAAAGCCAGGAAGTCAGTTTAAAGACTAAGATGTAAGTGACTGAAGCCTTGAAATTGTCAGATACACTTCAAAAAAGTGTGAATTTAAGCAACACATTTGCTTGGATGTTATAAAGTCCTTAGAATAATTTACTTCTGTTAATATTCCTCTTAATTATTGGTTTGAGTTTTATACAAGTATTTTTCAGGGTCAGCTCTAGTAGGGAAGTTTCTGTATAATAATTCTAGCATTCTATGAATTTAACTTTATCGTCTTAATTAAAAATTCAAAACTAATCTCACTGTTATCAATTCTAATCCACTTCATAGTAGTCTTCCACCAGATTCCTAAGGCTATATGTCTATACAGAAGGAGACTGCCCTGTAGAGCTGCTGGTGGATTAGAATTATCAATATTTCCGTTTGCAGCTTGACATCTTATGTCCTATACCATCAGAGTTCCATTTCCCATTGTTGTTGTTGTTGTTGTTGTTGTTGCTATGTGTTATGGAGTTGCCTGCAACTCATAGTAACCATTTGAACAACAGCTCTAATTCTGTGCTCTATTCTATTCTATTCTAGTCTAGTCTAGCCTATTCTATTCTCAGTTGCTGTATTCTGTGCCAATCTCACTGTCTTTGACACACTTATCCCCCTTACCTTAGTCACTAAATCAATTCATCTCATTGAGGGTCTTCCTCTCTTATGCTGTACCTCCCTGCGAAGTCCCCTCCAAGTACTTGTTCCTCCTTGTAACACATCTAAAGGATGTCAAACGAAGCTTCAGAATCCTTGTCTCCAAGGAGCAGCCTGGTATCACCCTCTCTAGGACAAACCTGTTTGTTCTCCTAGTAGTTAATAGTGTATTCAATACTCTTCTCCAGCACCATAGCTCAAAGTCATCAATTCTCCTTCTATCATACCTAGTCATTGGTTAGCTTTCTGATGCATTTAAGCAATTGCAAAGACTATAGCCTGGGTCAAGTGCACCTTAGTCTGCAGACTGACATTGTTGCTCTTCAGTACTTTGGAGAGGTCTCTAACAGCTGGTTTTCCCAGTGCAATTTGTCTTTTAATTTCCTGGCCACTGATACCAAGAGTGTTGAATGTGGAGCCAAGCAAACTGAAGCTGTTAACATTCTCAGTGTCTTCATTATCTATCGTGATACTTCCAATTGCTCCATTGGTGAGAATCTATGTTTTCTTGATGTTGAGCTTCAATCCATATTTAAGGCTGCAGTCCTTGACCTTCTGCAGTCCTCCTCAGTTTCAGCAAGCAGGGTTGTGTCATCTGCATAACGCAGGTTGTCTATGAGTCTTCCTTCAATCCTAATGCCACATTTCTCAGTAGACAGTAAAAGTAAATAGTATAATTCTTCTGTTAGTCAAATATACTCAGGGGCAGACTGCATCTTTACTTTGGTACTTTTCTAAATTTTTACTGTACTTAGAATTTGGTGTGCTCATTCCTTTCTGTTTTATAGAGTCTAGCATCTTTGTCATATATTATAGTTTTCAAATCTTACCTTTAAATTTATATTCATAGAGAGTAGCAAAGAGATATGAGAATAAATTTGGGGCAACTGAATTGTGTGTACAGTATGCCTATATGTGTACATGATTATTCCATAAAACTCAAACCAACATAAGACTACTAGCAAAAGGACTATTCTCTTGTTTGGATTGTGTCCTACACACAAGACTTTTATGAAATGTTGACAATTCAAAGCTGTCAGTATAATTCATAGAAGGTAAGCAATAACCTGCAGGAATAGATATGAGGTAAACTCAGCCCTTTCACCTCTATAAATACCATGATGTGAAAAGGAGATAAACTACCTATGTGAATTTCTCTGTCATTGGGCAAGCACACCGTGGATTGGATGTCAGCATGTCTCTCTCTCTCTTTCTCTCACATTCACTATTTCTCTCTCTTGCTCTTTCTATCCCTCAGTAGTTGGTACATTCGATTAGTCAGGTGAAAATGGCTATGTTCACTGGTGTCTCTTCATCATGTCTGGCCTCTTGTGCTGATCTAGCACTCAGCCAGCAGTTGCAGGACAACCCTAGACTATGCCACAGTTAGGCTGATAGATCAACAGTTGGTTTTTTTTTTGTTTTGCTTTGTTTTTAATATGATGTATATTAATATTAAGGTGCGTCTGATACAGGCCATGGTTTTTGCTATCACTTGTTATTCATCAGAGAGTTGGACAATGACTAAGGATAATAGAAGGAGAATTGATGCCTTTGAGCTGTGGTGCTGGAGAAGAGTATTGAGAGTACCATGGACTGCTAAGAAAACAACAGATTTATCCTAGAGAGGGTTAAACCAGATGGCTCCTTGGAGGCAAGAATTCTGAGGCTCTGTCTGATATACTTTGGACAGATCCTTGAAGAAGGACATCATGCTTGGTAGCGTGGACAGACAGCGTGGAGGGGAAAACCTTCTAGGAGGTGGATTGATTTGGTGATGGATAATTGGGATGGGTGTATCAGAGACAGTGTGATTGGCACAGGAAAGAACAGAGTTTAGGGCTGCTGTACCTAGGGTCACTATGAGTCGCAAGCAACTCGATGGCACATAACAACAACAACATGATAAATATTTATGAGCATCCTCTGTAGGAATAAGTCTATGCAGGCTTTCTCTGAACCTTCAGGCCAATCTTCTTCCCTCAACAGCAGGTCAATTTGGCCTTCATGCTGTGCTTGCTCTGAACGAACTCAGATTGTACCTACTTATCTTTACAGTGCCCACTTCAGTAGCGTGTTTCTGTTGGAATTTTTCAATTCCAATACCTGAGCTGACAGGTCAGAGTCAGACAAGTCTCAGATTTCCTGTCTTTCACAACATTATGGTCCTCAGTGTGATCAGCCAAATGTTATCAACTCCTCTACTTGTCTCGGTATTACTCTCTTGTACAACTATGTATTTGTGGCTATGTATGGTTGAGTTGCAATAAACTTGAGTTGACTCTCCAGTAGGTTTTCTCAGAGGCTCTAAATTGCATAAGATGCGATCACAAATCATTCTACGCCCAAGCAGCTTATAGATTTGAACTTCCTATTCTTTTATCGGTAGTGCAACTGCTTACACACTAAGGTACCAGAGCTCCCTTATAAAACTATGTTGTCCTCCTTGTTGTTAGGAGCCTTCAAACCTTCTATGAATAACAGATCTGAACCTTGCCCTATCTTCCTCCATACATCTTTGATATAGTTGAGACTTGTCAATGTATCAATTCATTTTTTTGACAGGCCACCCTCTCCTTCTTTAACCCTCTCCACTTTTCCCAGAATGATGTTTTTTCCACCTTGACCCCTCCTGATAACATGCCTAAAGTTTGTGGAATGAAACTTGACTTTCCTTTACTATAAAAAGCACTTGGTTGTATTTCATTCAAACAGATTTTGATTGTTTTAACAGACCATGGAATTGTTTTAACAGCCCAAGTACTCTTCTGCAACACCACAATGCAAAGGTGTTGATTTTTTTATCACTCTTACTTGTTTTCCAATTTTCAGACACATGTTATTGTTGTTGTGTACCATTCAATTGGAACCAACTCATGGCTGACCTGCTATCAATTCTGCTGAAGATTATCCAAAACTGACTGGACCAGTACTTTGACAGAGAACTACTAGAAATATAAGCTGAGTTTAGAAGAGGCCATGGCAGTAGGGACATCACAGCCAATGTCATGTGAATCTTGGCCGAAAATAGAAAGAGTCAAAGGAATGTCTATCTGTGCTTCATTGACTATGCAATGGCGTTTTATTGAATGGATCACACAATAAGCTATGGCTAACCTTGAGGAGAATTGAAATACCAGAACACCTGATTATGTTCTTGTGAAACCTATACTGGTATCTGTAAACAGTCATCAGAACAGAGAAAAAAAAACACTGCATGTTTCAAAATCAAGAAAGGAATGTGCTGAAGATGCATCATGTCTCCATATCTTTTCAATCAACAGGTGGAATAGGTCATTGGGGATGCTGGCCTTTATGGAGAGGAATGTGGCATCAGGAGGAAGGCTTATCAACAATATGCTTTATGTAAATGACACAACCTTGTTTGCCAAAACTAAAAAAAGGACCTGAAGCATTTGCTGCAGAAGATCGAGACTTCAGCCTTCAATATAGTTTGAAGATCAACCTCAAGAAAATATTACCACCACTGTGTCAATTGACAACATTATAGATGGAGAAGAGCTAGAGATTGCAGCATACATGAGTTCATGGTCAACACCCTTGACACTAACAGTTAGGAAGTTAAAAGATGAGTTACATTAGGAATGTCAACTGTTAGAGACTTATTCAGAGTGTTAAATAGCAATGATGTCAGTTTGATCAGATGTGCCTGATCCAGACCATGGCCTTTGTAGTCACTTGTTACATACCAAAGATCTGGACAAAGAGTAAAGATGACAGAAGAATCTATGCCTTTGAGTTGTGGTGCTGGAGAAGAGTGTTGAAAATACTATGGTCCACCAAGAGAATAAGTGGGTCTGTCCTGGAGAAGGTGAAACCAGATTGCTCCTTGGAGGCAAAGATTTTGAAGCTCTGTTTCATATACTTAGGCATGTTGCCAGGAGGGACTAGTCCTTGGAGAAAGACATCATGCTTGGAAGGTTAGAATAACAGCACAAGAGGGAAAGACCCTGGGTGAGGTGCATTGACAAAATAAGTGGCTAAAGAGGTCAGATGTGTTGGATCCAGTGAGACTAGATTATTGTAGGTCATGGCTCAGAGCTATTGAGCATACAGTCTTTGAGTCACAATCTACTTGAATGACATATAATATCAACAAAAAGGTTTTGAAATCACCATTTGAAATCACGTACTGGTTATGAATTCATATTGTGGTAGACATTGGGAATTTTTTTAGATACACTTACCAAGATTGAAAATGTTACCCTATATTAATTTTTTTGTATGTGAGTGTTGAATATTGCCAAGTTCATCACCTACAACTGAGTTGTTGTCTTTGACCTTTTTATGTATTTGCTTACTTTTATTTTCAAATGTAAAAGCAGGATTGCATGTCTGGAATAGATCTCATTGTCTGTGACTTGTTTTCTTTTTGCATTTCTTATTTGGTAATACTTTGTTGGAAAATTTTAAATGCAATTTCACGTGAGATTGTTATACAGTTCTTTCTTCATGCTATCTTTTTCTCCGTTTTTATCTGGGACATACTGGTTCGTTCCATTTTAAATATTTAATTTCCAGTAAAGCCACCTGAGTCCACTAAGTTCTACTTTGGAAAAAAAAATAAATGTAACTAATTACAGTAGAATTATTCTGGTTACTACGTTCACATTGGCCCAGTTTGTTTTGTGTGGTTTTAAGAAATTGGTACATTTCTTCAAAACAATTCCCTTTATGAGCATAAAGTTGTTTTTAATATTCCCTTGTTATCCTTTTAATGATTTATGCTTTGCTTATTAAAAAATTAATGTGTTCAAAATGCATCTCTTTTTCCATCATCTTTTTGTATTCAGCCTAATTTTAAACATTCTGGTTTTCTTATTTTCTAAAGACACAGAATTTCCTATTACCATTTCTTTTTTTTTTTTTGTGAAGAACTTTCTTTAGCACTTTCTAGAGATCGATAAGCATGAGAAAAATTCTTTAAGTTTTCTTTTGTGTTAGAATATATTCATTTCCGTAATTCTGAAATATATGTACATGGGATTTCATGTTAATAAATCTTTGTATTTTCACACTGGTAGATATGGTGCAACTTTCTGTTGGTTTTCATGGTCAGAAGGCAAAACCACTATTAGTCATACATATATTTCTCCATAAGTAGTATGCCATTTCTCTCTGTCTACTCTAAGAACTTTCTTATATTTAATTTCAACAGCTAAATTATACTCAATTGTAGTATGTTTGTGCATATGCTTTGGGTTTTTTTTTTCTTATTTATTACTCATTCACGTTCTTAAAACTAAAGAATTATATCTTTTAACAAATTTGACAAAATTTCAGGCATTACTTCCTAAAATACAGTTTTCATTTCACAGTATTTCTACTCCCTTTCCAAGTTTGTGATAATGCAAATATTTAGTGTTTTTCTTCTTTTTCAAGCAGTCCTTGAGTCTCTATCCCTTTTTTTGCTAATATTGTTTGGGATTTTTTTTTTAAGTCTATCTGCATTCCACTGTAATGATATTTCTTCAATTCCACTGATTCTATCATCTGTCATTTCCATTCTACAATGGAATCAACTTAATGACTTAGTGTAATCATTCTTTTTTCCAATTTTATAATTTCTATTTGTATGAAACTTTGTCTCATATATTTTAGCATGCTTTTAAGTGAGGGGAATCCTTGAAAAAAGACGACATGATGAAAAAACTAGAGGATCTTTGAAAAAGAATGAGGAGAGACTCCATTGACACAATGACTATAACAATGAGCTTGAGCATGGCAGAGATCGTGATCATGGTGCAGAATAGGGAAAGCTTCTAATTTGTTGTTCATAAAATGACTATGACTCATAGTCAATACCTCAGCATGAAACAACAGCATGTTTTTATGGCCTTTTCATTGCTGAATTTATCTGGTTTCAGGAATAATTTATAATTTTTACTGAATAATATTTAGAATAGCTTCTGTAACACTTTCAGATAAGGACAAGAAGCAATTTGTCTCAGTCTTTGCAGTTTATCACTGAGATATTATTTTGTCATGGCTTTGTTATATGTTACTTGTGGTTGTTGCCTTAGGTGCACTGGCATAAATTATAACCCATAGCCACCCTATCACAAGAGATCAGAATCTCTTCCTTACCTGCACCATTCTCATGATCTCCATCATATTCAAGTACATTGTGATATTCACTGTGTAAATCCATCTTGATGAGGGTATTTATTTCTTTCATTGATCCTCTACCATTACAGCAAGACATCTTTTTCCAAAATTTGGCCCATCTTGGCAACATACCCAGAATACATAGGACAAAGTTTTACTATTATCAAGTTCTAGAGAATGCCTTTATTGGACCTCCTATAGGGCAGATTTCCTTCATGGTTTTTTTTGTTTGTTTTTTTTCAGTGAGATAGTCAATGCACTTTTTCAACATGATTTAAAGGTATGATTCTTCTTTGGTCATACTTTTTTTTGGTCCTTTTTTCATTGTACAACTTTACGATACAGAGGAAGTAATGGAAAACATCATGGCTTGGATTGTTGTTGTTGTTGTTGTTATGTGCCATCTAGTCACTTGGGGAATTTACTGAAGAAGTTTAAAGTTCAGAGTTCAAGCCCTATGTACAACAGCCCTAAACTCGGCTCTTTCCTGTGCCAATCACACTGTCTCTGACACTCCCATCCCGATTACCCTAGTCGCTGAATCAATCTACCTCTTAGAGGGCCTTCCCCTCCTGTGCTGTCCCTCCACCCTCCCAAGCATGATATCCTTCTCCAAGGACCTGTCCCTCCTTACAACATGTCCGAAGTATTTTAGGCGGAGCCTCAGAATTCTTGCCTCCAAGGAGCCACCCAGTTGAACCCTTTCCAGGATGAACCTATTTGTTTACCTAGCAGTCCATGGTACCCTCAATACTCTTCTCTAGAACCACAGCTCAAAGGCATCAATATTCTCCATCTATCCTCCTTGGTCATTGTCCAACTCTCTGATGCATAACAGATGACAGCAAAGACCATGGCCCGTATCAACTTTAAACTGACATCATTGCTCTTTAGCACTTTGGAGAGGTCACAGTCAGCAGTTTCTCCAATGCAACACATCTTTTAAATCCTTGATAGCTGTTACCATAAGTGTTGTTTGTGGATTCAAGTAAAATGACAACTTTATTCTCAACTTCTTTTTTCCATTTGTCATGATGTTGCATTTTGTTCAAAGGGTAAGGATTTTTGTTTTCTTTATATAATCCTTATTGAAGACTGTAGTCTTTGAACTTCTTCAGTAAATGCCTCAAGTGTTTTTTTTTTTATTTCATGTAGATTATGCCATGTGCAGATTGTTACTGAGTGTGCCTCCAACTGTTATGTCACAATCTTCTTCATATAGTCCAGTTTCTCATGTGATTTTTCTAAGCATATAGTATAAATACCTATGAACAAAGAATGTTTTGTGCAAGTAAAACCTTTCTGAAGCTTCTTAGAAAATGGTTGAAGCAGTACATAAACAAGGAGCTTCCAGAAGTTCAAACCTGATTCAGAGTAGGTTGTAGAAAGAGAGATATGAATGTTGATATCAGATCGATCGAGGCTGAAAGGAATCCTACCAAGATGTTTATGTGATTTTTAATTGACTTTGCAATCAGACTTGACTGTGGATCATAATAAATTATGGATAATGTTGAGAAGAATGGGAATCCCAGAAAAATCTATTGTGCTTTTTCAGACACTACCTATAGACCAAGGAGCAATTATTTGAGCAGAACAAAGGAACATTTCATGTATCAAAATCAAGAAATTCACCCATCAAGGTTATGTCATTTCTCTATACGTATTCAATTGGTGTACTGAGCAATTCTTGCTGTCGTTATTAGTTAGTAGCCATCAAATAGATTAAAACTCACAGTGACTCTATAAACAACAAATAATACTGATAATACCAGGTGCTTTTTTAAAGAAAATTTCTTGGAGTGTCTCTGACTTCAACTCACTTCTTAAAGGGGAACTGTCCCCATCAGTAATGTCCAAAGCAGTAGTAGATAGCTGCTAGGGCAGAAATGCTACCCCTCCATGGACCCACACCTCTTTCTACGAGTTATTTGTGTCTGGTATTTATTGTTTACTCGCAGACTTTACTCAGAGTTGTGGATTTTTTAGGAAAATAAGTTGGAGAGTGAGGGAAGCAAAGAATATCACTCAATCCAAATCCAGGTTAAGCCCAGCAGTCCCAAACCAGATTAACAAGGCACAATTCACCAATTAGTGAAAGTCCAGGTTCAGTTCAGCTGCACAAATGGAAGATGCATCTGGTTTCCTCAATCATCCAGCAAACATTGTCTCAGAGCAGTTATAAGTCTGTTTTCCTCTAATTAGTCAGCAAGCAAAACCTTTAACTGTGTCCTTTATCTCAGTTGTTGTTATGTTCTGTGGAGTTGCCTGCAATTCACAGCAGTTCTATGTACTGGAGCCCTGTCTTGAGCCTGTCTCACTGATTCCAACACGTCTAACCCCCATTGCACCAGTTACTATATCAAACCATCTCATAGGCATCTTCCTGTCCTGTGCTGTAACTCAACCATTCAGAGCATGGTGTCTTTCTCCAAGGATCACTCCCTCCTGGCCATGTGCCCATAGTATGTTAGATGGAGCTTCAGAATCCTAGCTTCCAGGAAGAAACTTGGTTTCACTCTCTCCAAGACAGACCTATTTGTATTCTTGGCAGTCTGTGGAATATTCAAGACTACATCTTGAAGGCATAAATTCTACTTCTGTAATCCTTAGTTATTGTCCAGCTCTCTGACACATAAGAAGTAGTTGTAAAGACAATGGCCTTGATGAAAAATAATAGTTATAGAAAGACTTCAGGTCTTTTGCTCATAGGGTCACTAAGGTTTTTTCCTCCACTCAACAACAACAAAATTGCGTGGATTAGGCACCTTGGTCTCTAGACTGACATTGTTGCTTTTCAGTATCCTGGAGATGTCAGAGTAGTTGCAAATTTAATTTTCCTCTGATTACACCTTACCAAAATTTCTTCTCATCAGTGCCACCATCTTTTCACAATCTCTCCACCACTGTTGTTGCCAGGGTACCTCACAGTGTGAAAAGCTCTGTCTTTTATATTGGTCCCACAACTGTTGATGATTTGAAATACTATGTCTCTCTAATGTAGATCACTGGAGATCATACCCCAGTGAGAGCTAATAGAATGGCTAGAAAATCTAGTCTTCAAGGGTTCTGACACCCTAACCCTATTTCAGCCTTTTTTTTTACAGTAATTCTATTTATATTTATTACATTGATTCTAGGCTAATTTTTGTTGTTGTTATGTGCTGTCGAATCTCTTGTGACTCATAGCGACTCTGTGAACAACAGCCCTAAACTATGCTCTGTCCTGTGCCAATCGCACCATGTCCGACACACCCATCCCGATTACCCCAGTCACTGAATCAATCCACCTCGTAGAGGGCCTTCCCCCCCTGCACTGTCCCTCCACCCTACCAAGCGTGATGTTCCTCTCCAAGGACCTCATTACAACATGTCCAAAGTATGCTAGATGGAGCCTCAGAATCCTTGCCTCCCGGGAGCCACCTGGTTTAACCCTTTCCAGGATGAATCTGTTTCTTTTTCTAGCAATCCATGGTACATTCAATACTCTTCTCCAGCACCACATCTCAAAGACATAAATTCTCTTTCTATCCTCCTTGGTCATTGTCCAACTCTCTGATGCATAACAAGTGATAGCAAAGACCATGGCCTGTATCAGAGGCATCTTAGTCTCCAGAGAGACACCATTGCTCTTCAGTACTTTGGAGAGGTCCCTAACAGCAGACTTTCCCATCACAATACGTCTTTTAATTTCCTGGCTACTGGTGCCAAGAATGTTGACTGTGGAGCCAAGCAAACTAAAGCTATGAACAATCTCAATCTCTTCACCATCCATCCTGATGCTGCCAATTGGTCCCTGAATGTGCTAACCAATTGTGCCAAGAAATCTGGAGAATAGCCACTTGGCAAACTTATTAGAAGAAATATATATTTGTTCCCATCCCAAAGAAGGGTGACCCAACAGAGTGTGGAAACTATAGAACAATATTGTTGATTTCATATACAAGGAAGATTCTACTTAAGATTATCCAAAAACAACTGGAACAGCACATCAGTAGAGAACTGCTAGAAGTCCAGGCTGGGTTTATAAGGGGTCGTGGTACTAGGGATATTATAGCTACTGTTAGATGGATCTTAGCTGAAAGCAGGGAATACCAGAGGAATGTCTACCTGTGTTTCATTGATTATGAAAAGGCATTTGACTGTGTGGATCATGACACACTGTGGCTGACTCTGAGAAGAATGGGAATTCCAGAACACTTGATCGTGCTAATGTGAAACCTATACTTGGATCAAGAGACAATCATCAGAACAGAGCAAGGAAACACTGCATGGTTCAAAATTGGGAGGGGTGTATGCCAGGGATATGTCCTGCCTCCATACCTTCTTAACCTGTATGCAGAACAGATTATCCGGGAGGCTGGGCTCTATGAGGAGAAGCGTGGTGTCAGGACTGGTGGAAGATTCATCAACAATCTGCTTTATTCAGATGACACAACCCTGCTTGCTGAAACTGAGGAGGACCTGAAGCGCTTGCTACAGAGGGTCAAGGACTGCAGCCTCCAATATGGATTGAGGCTCAATGTCAAGAAGACAAAAGGTACTTGCCACTGCACCAATTGGCAGCATCAAGATGGATGGTGAAGAGATTGAGATTGTTCACAGGCTAATTTTATGACTTACAGTTTTAATATATTGTTTTAAGCCTTTCAAAAGTCATTTTGGTCAGATTTGCTATTCTGGCTGGCTCTGCTGATGTCCTAAATAGATCCTCAGATATGCCTAGTGCCATTAGGAAGGAGATTCAGGAAATATGGAGCCTTGGTCACTCTTGCTGTGGTTGATTATATCCATTACTGTCATGAGTGTCAAACAGGGGTCCACTATACTAATGCTGAGGCTAGAAAAAGCTGCTCCAACTCCTTTGTGAGTCAGACCTTACAGATGCAAGTTCATGGTATAGACTGAAGACCATATTCCTGGCCAAGTACACTGAACCTGCTACCATACGGAATCAGGGAGTCACAGCCCTGGTTTACCAGAAAGGGGTAAATCTCCTTGCTTTGTTAACCTAGTTGTAAGGGATTGTATTGCTATCCCAAAAGCAAACAGTTAAAATCCACCACCTGATCCATGGGAGAGAATAATGGACAATCTCCTCCCGTGAGATTTAAGCCTCTTAAAAACCCACTGTTGGGTCAATTCTGAGTCATTTGTCCCTAAAAACAGCAAGAAGAGCAAGATTTTTACTAGCATTCCTTTTGTGAATTTCTTTTCCAGAAAGGACAGACTTAACTTGCATTGGTCTCTATCTGTCCATAGTTTTGGTTTGAAGGCCTCTGGATAAAATTCCAGACGGTTAGATTTGTTTCAGTTTCTCAAACTTTGACATGCCAAGCCAGCCCACTTTCTTCTTTTGATATTTTACAGTCTTTTGACAATGATCTGCTAAAGTATTTACAGAATGTTTAGTTGTAACAGGGGGAAAAAGAGTGTAACATTTTGTAGCCCTGTATATTTTTAAAATATTTTTTCTTGGGTTTTTTTTGGGTTTTGGTGTGGGTGTTTTTTTTTTTTTTTGGTTTTTTTTTTTAGCAAGAGGGTTGAGAAAATACTTAGGCTCGTTTATAACCAAAATTTATCTTTCTTATAACTAAAATGTCTCTTCTATGTTAATAATTAAACTGTCAACATGTTATATATAAAGATGTTTATAATGATAATATCATATATTACTAATGTTCTTAATTATTTCTCTTCCTAATATATTTTATTAGTATCCTCAATTCAGTTACTTCTGTTTCCTTAGTATTATTCAAAAAACAAACATGCCAATTTCCATATTTAGGTGTATTCTCTCAGTGTTATATAAATTACAAATGTCTCTTGAGTCCATTTCTGATGCCTAACTGATAGATCTATTTTCTATTTGGTTATTAAAGCTATAGTGCTTCCATTACTTCAAGAGTTTTAAGGTGGGAAACTATCACACAAAATAATAACTATAGTAATATTGTAAAAAGTAAAGTTGTAAAACAATTGGAAAAACTTCAAAATTAAATCAAAGTCCAAATAAAATTATCACAATGAAAACATCACATAAATGTTAATTATTATTAAGACAATATACCTTTGTCTTTTTGTTTGATTTTTAAATGATCATAGCCATAGGAACCAATACAGACTATTATGCTAAATATTAAAAATAATTTTTCAAAAACCCCTTGCCAATGTCAAATCCCACTTTATAGTATCAGGGGGTTTGAAAGATTAAATAATAACAAATGATTTCAGATAAAATACCTTTGCAATTATTAATCATAAAAAATATTTTAACAACATGTTACATTTGTCCATTTCTTGACTAATATGTTATTATGAAACTTTTATCTGCTTACTATTGATTAAAAAAATACTAATATTCTAAACCTTTTTGTTTTAATTTTAAGAAACTCAATTTCCAATATTTGTATCTTGTCATATTCATATATAAAACACTCTACCCTTTACTTCAAGTGACATTATATTGTATTATATTAACTTATCTGTGCTGTTTCATCTGTTGGATGAATGAAATGGATTCTAACCTGTAAGTGTTGTGATTTTTATTACAATTTTAAGTCTTGAAATATACAAAAGGAAAATAATCAGAGTTTTCAATTTCTTTGGGGTTTATATTTATACCCAGACTTTGTTTTCTTTAAATTATATGGGAAAACTAACATACTCTGTTATTTGCAATGTCCTTGATTTTAGTAATCTCTTGATACTTTTCTAAATAGTTGTGTTTGTGTGTTGTTGTTGTTGGTTGCCGTCACGTCGAGCATGACTCATAATGACTTATCTATAACTATCGTCATTTCTCTAAGTTCATAGTTTCCAGAGGCATTATTTGTATATATAGAATATATATTCCAAATATATAAATTTATTTATACATATGATGGTGCTAGAGACCAGTTTGAAAAGCACTTAAAAACAATAACAATGACAACATAGAAAGAGCTACATTGGCCTAGTGAACAGAAAGTTATGCAATCAAGCCCATTGTGGGTGATTTTTAATCTGCAGCCCTCAGGCCTGGTTTAAATTGTTTTTTGTCAAAGCACTGGTCTGTGCATTGCTGTACAGAGGTAACTCATGGTTGTGATGCTAAACACTGTGACAATGATGTGCCAAAATGTGATAATGGTTTATCCACCTTGGACAGTGTTTGGTGGAACTTCCCAGTTAAAACAAGCTTGGAAGCAGGAGTGATATCCACTTCTGAAATGGCTTGCCTCCGGACATTCTATAAACATTGCTCAGGTCTTTTGTTCACAGGGTCAATATGAGTCATCTACAATTCAACGGCACTTAACAACAACAACAACATATAAGAATATAAGGATCTCTGATGGCCTACTGGCAAGAAACTATACTGAAACCCAGAAGGTATGCATTTGAAGCTACCAGTTTCTTCTTGGAGAAGGATGCTAAATCTTCATCTGTCTGATAAACTGCCTCTGAAAACCTGCCAGAGGGTCAGCTATGAGTCAGTTCTGACACTATGGTACACAACAACTTTTGAATATGCATATAATTATTGTCAAGTTGAAACTGACTCATACCTGACCCTTCAATAATATTTTACTTGCATGCGATATTGATAGTTTCCATACTCTATCTGATAACCTTTTTTGGGATAGGAACAGATATGGATCTCTTAAATCAGTTGGCCATGAATGTTGACTTTCAAATTCCTTAGCATTGAATAGTGAGCTGCATTTGTTGAAATATGTCAATTAGCATGCCATCCATTCCTATGGTTCTATTTATTGCCAATGCATTTAAGTGAAACTTGAACTTCCTTCATTACTACTTGTTCTTGATTATATACTGCTTTCTAAAATGGTAATGTCACCCAGTTCTTTTATAAACACTGTACTGACTTTATACATTCTCTTTATTTTCCGTATTATTAAAATTTTAGCCCATAGAATGCTTTAGGATTATAACTGGAAACTTAGGTATGTTCAATTATGTCAGCTTGTGAAATACTTAATATTTCTTCCCATTGCGTTTTCTAACTCCAGTTCTTTGCAAATTTCATTATACTCCTTTACTATCTTCTTGAGGTTTCCTTTGAAATTGCTTATTCAGATGTATTACTTCATCATTTCTCCTTTTTGTATTAGCTTTCACACATGTGAAAACAGATTTCAGAGTCTATTCTGGCATCCCATTTCATCTTGTCTCTCTTTCTTGTCTTTGTATGACCCTTTTCTCTCTTCATATATACAATTGTTGACATCTGAAATAATAGGCCCTCAACAGCCCTATGAATTGAAAGAGATAATTTTCTGAATATAGTGTCAGAAAATGAAGCCCTCAGATTGTTGTTGTTGTTGTTTTGTGCCATCGAGTCATTTGTGACTCATAGCGACGCTATGTACAAGAGCCCTAAACGCCATTCTATCCTGTGCCAGCCTAGCCATCTCAGACACACTCATTCCCACCCCTCCAGTCACAGAATCGATCCATCTCATCGAAGGTCTTACTCTCCTTCGTTGCCTCTCTAATCTACCAAACATGATGTCCCTCTCCAAGGACCAGTCCCTTCTTGCAACATGCGCAAAGTATATCAGACGAAGCTTCAGAATCCTTAACTCCAAGGAGCATTCCGGCTTCACCTTCTCCAGGACAAACCTGTTTGTTCTCCTAGCAGTCCATGGTATATTCAACACTCTTCTCCAGCACCACAGCTCAAAGGCATCAATTCTCTTTCTATCATCCCTAGTCACTGTCCAGCTCTCCGATGCATAGCACATAATAGCGAAGACTATAGCCCGGATCAGGCACACCTTAGTCTCCAGCCTGATGTCATTGCTCTTCAGTACTCTTGAGAGGTCCCTCACAGCTGACTTTCCCAAATCGTCTCTTGATTTTCTGGCTGCTGTTACCAAGAGTGTTGACTGTGGAGCCAAGTAAACTAAAACTGTTAACTATCTCGATCTCTTCACTATCCATACTGAAGCCGCCAATTGTCCCAGTGGTAAGAATCTTTGTTTTCTTGATGTTGAGCTTCAATCCATATTGAAGGCTGCAGTTTCTGACCTTCTGTAACAAGCGCTTCAAGTCCTCCTCAGTTTCAGCAAGCAGGGTTGTGTCATCTGCATAATGCTGGTTGTTTATGACTCTTCCACCAGTCCCGATACCACATTCCTCCTGGTGCAGCCCAGTGTCTCGGATGATCTGTTCTGTATACACACTGAAAAGGTATGGAGACAGAACACATCCTTGACGCCCCCCCTTCTTGATTTTAAACCATGTAGTGTCTCCTTGCTCTGTTCTGACGACTGCCTCTTGGTCCAGGTATAGGTTTCGCATTAGCACAGTCAAATGTTCTGGGAGGGCATTAAAAATACAATTGGGGAAGGACTACATTTTCAAACTAGGGTCTTACCTTAATGACATAAATGGAATAAAGGCTTTATTCAATAAAAGGGCTTTATTTTTTTTTAACGTGACTTGCTGTTTTGTACTGTCAAATAGGTAAACTACTAATTATGAGTAGCTTTCTTCTCTTGACACTAAAACTAAACAAAACACAATTTTTCTCAAACTTATTACTATCATATCAGAAGTGACTCATAACTGACCTTCCAGTAAGTTTTCAGAGGTTGTAAATCTTAGGAGAGGAGATTTTACATCTTTCAGACACAGGGTGACTAGTTGCTTCAAACCACTTAACTTTAGGTTGACAGTGCAGCTCCTTATCCACTAGGCCAACAGAGCTCCCTGGGGATAATAAAATGCTATAAATAATTACTGCAGCCTTCAATTGATTGAGGCTCAATGTCAAGAAAACAAATATTCTCACCACTGGGCCAATTGGAAACATCAGGATGGATGGTTAAGGGATTGAGATTAACAGCTTTAGTTTGCTTGGCTCCACAGTCAACACTCTTGGCACCAGCATCCAGGACATTAAACGACATATTGCAATGGGAAAGTCTGGTGTTAGAGATCGCTCCAAAATACTGAAGAGCAACACTGTCACTCTGGAGACCAACATACACCTGATACAGGCCATGGTATTTGCAATCACTTGCTATGCATCAGAGAGTTGGACAGTGACAAAGGAGGATAGAAGCAGAATTGATGCCTTTGAGCTGCGGTGCTGGAGAAGAGTATTGAATATACCATGGACTGCTAAGAAAACAGGTTCATCTTGGAGAAGGTTAAACCAGGCTGCTCCTTAGAGGCAAGGATTCTGAAGCTTCATCTG
>NW_006399851.1:1299182-1321467 GCF_000299155.1 Elephantulus edwardii
ATACATACATACATACATAAATGGAATACATAAAGATCCATATGTATAATACTTAGAATTTTAACACAAATTTAAGGAGGTGAAAATTCAAGTCACAACAGATAGGAATTCCTGAGTCATGCTAATTGAGCTGCTACTTGAAAGTGTGGAAGTTTGAAGTTTGGGTTTAGAGATAAATCAGATGAAAATCTTATGATCTACTTTAAAAAAAAACAGGCATCAAAGTCACCATAGAAAATGATCCTAGACTTACACACATGGGTTATCATGAGTCTGAATAGACTAGACTATAATTAATTTTAAAGTTAGTAACATTCCTATGTTATGGATTTCAATATAGCATCAATCTGGGAGCTTCACCAAAATGGCCCATGATGGGTAGCCATTATGGTGTTTGGCACACTTACAGCACAGTTGTCTCATTATGGCATTTGAAACCAGTTGTTCCATTATGGTATTTGAAACCCAAACGGAACAAGATTCAGTGTCACAGCAAACCCAGATTACCTCATCACACCAAATTGGTCAGAGTGCTGTACGACTTAAAAGAAAATTCCTCCAGAATGTAAAAATGAATGATTAAAATATAATTCGTCAGGCCCAACTTTTAAATATAAGAGTCCCCCCCAGGACCTCTTGACTCTAAACAAGAAGCTTAAATAAAAACAACCAAACAACCCACACAGATCCTCAACCAAAACAAGAGCACCATCGTAGAGATTCCATCCATATAATCTAACTTCAAAATGGAGAGAAGGGCTTTGGCTGCAGACACTACAATTACTTAGTCAGTCTGTGTTCACATAGGTATGAATCCCAAATCTTTACATCTGGTTTCCTGTTGTTGTTAGGTGCCATTGAGTGGAATATTACTCATAGACACTTTATGAAAAACAGACCTAAACTCTGGCCTGTCCTATGCCATCCTTATCAACTCTGACATACTGGAGCCCCTTGCGGCAATCATAGTGTCTACCCATCTTACTGAGGATCTTCCTCTCTTTCTCTGACCCTCCGCTTTTCTGAACATGATATCCCCATCTGAGGAACAGCTTCTCCTAAAAACATGAACAAAGTATGAGGCAGAGTTGCCACCTTTGCTTCTTGTATCACCCATCATTTAAAAATGAAAACATATTTAAAAAAAACAAACAACTTAAATATACAGAATTGGCTAAAAAAATCGTTTCTAGTTACCTGGAGATTAAGGCAAGCTTGGAAGCAAGAGTGGCATCCACTTCCGTAATAGCTTGCCTCCAGAAACCCTATGAATGTGGAGAAAGGATGAAAGTCATACAAGTGTTGAGGACTTTCGTTCACCAGGTCACTATGAGTAGCCTACAACTTGACCGCACTTAACAACAACAACAACCATTCCTATTATACAGTTGTGGAAGCAAGTTCAGAAATGTTAATCAACTTACTTAAAGCCATATTGTTAGTAATTTGTAACACTGACCTCAAAATAAAACCTGTTTCAAAATCTTAGTAAAATGTTAAGCTACTGTGCAACTGATTTTTACATTTTGTAGTCTGAATCCAAATCATAGTTGGGAACCCAGGAAATGGACTTCTCCAAGAGTGGACTTGGAGAATCTGGTGCTTTCCAATCGAATGGAAACATTCTATTTTAATTATTTTTAGTAGATTTCCATGTAAGGTATATTTATATGCCTTTACACCGCTGTATTTATGTTTAATTTAGGAAGATGTAGGAAAACTAGCTTTAAGGCATTAAGTGTTGAGATGCTAAAACTAAAAGGTTGACAGTGGAATAGGTGGGTCATATGGAATTTCTATGCTCAGCTTTTTTGCAGAAATGCCAAAAGGCCTTCCAGAGTGGTTCTACCATTTTACAATAGCACCATCAATGTATAAGAGTTCCTATCTCACCACATCCTCTCCAACATTTATTACCTGTTGCCTATTTCCACTGCTACTGGTGTGAGATGATATCTCATTGTGATTTTCATTTGCATCTCTCTTATTGCCAATGATTTTGAGCATTTCTTCATGTGTCTGTTGTCATTCAAGTATCTTACTCTATGAAAACTCTTTACATGTCATTTGCTTATATTATAATAGGGTTATCAGTCTTATTCTTGTGAAGGCCCTGTAGTATTCTGTAAACTTTTACTATGAAAGCCTTGTCTGAGATGGTATTGACAAATGTTGGTGTGTTGTGTTTTGTTGTTTTTTTCCTCCCAGTCAGTAGGTCTTCTTTTCACTCTATTGGAAAAAGTTTTTGATGTGTGAGAAATTTAATCTTCAGAAGGCCTCATTCATCAATTTTATCCTCTTCAGACTGTGCATTTCTAGATGTATTTGATAGCCTAATTATACCATATGCTAGGCCTTCTAAGTTTGGTCCCAGTTGGACCCTAACAAACTCTAATCCACCTTGAGTTAATTTTTGTTTACGGTGTGAGATGTTGATCCTGTTTCAGCTTTTTGCAGGTAAAAGTCAAGTTTGGAGCACAATTTATTGAAGAGGTTCTTGTTTTATCATTTGATAGGTTTAGTTTCATTTTTGATTACCAGTTGACCATAAATGGATAGGTCATATATACATATACTACACATATACCAATGGAACAGAATAGAGAACCTATAAATGGACCTATCCATTTATGGTCAACTGGTAATCAAAAATGAAACTAAACCTATTTATATTTATATTTATATTTATATTTATATTTATATTTATATTTATATTTATATTTATATTTATATTTATATTTATATTTCTCTATTATTTATATTTATTTATTTATATATTTATATTTATATTCCTATACCTATTCCTATTCCTAGTTATATTTCTATTTATTTCTATGTATTTACATATATTTATCAATATATGAGTAGCATGGCGTTTTGGTTATTTCCCCTGTGTAGTATGTTTTCAGGTCTGAGAAATCTTCATTTTTGTTTTACAGAAGGCTTTGCCTATTTGGGTCCTCTTTCCTCTACAAATAAACTTGACAATTGCCTTGTTGGTCTTCTTAAAAAAGAAATTTAGTATCTAAATTGGATTTTTGTTGAACATGTAGTTTGCTTTGGGTAAGATTATTATTTTTCACTGTATTTATCCTTTGTATCCATGAATAGGGAAAAGCTTTCCATTTATTTAGATCTTTTATTTTTTCTCACAGAAGGGGGTTCTTGTTTTTGTTTTTGGGGTGTTTTATTTACTTTTTGTTTTGTTTTGTTTTGTTTTCTTTGTGCAGGGTCTTTGTGTTACCAGTTAGATTTATTCCAAAGTATCTCAATTTGTGGTTGACTATTGTAAATGGTATTGCTTTCTTGATTTCCTCCTCTGTGTTTTCTTTGTTACTGTAGAGGAATCCTACTGACTTGAATATTGATTTTATATCATGCCACTCCACTAATTTGGTCTACTAGTTCTGTTATCTTGGTGAGTCCTTGGCATTTTCTATGTACACTATCCTATCATCTGTATATAGTGCATAATGATAGTTTAACCATCTCTGTGCTGATCTGGATGCATTTTATTTCCTTTTCTTGTCATACTGCCCCAGCAAGTACTTCTAGTACACTATTGAACAGGACTGGTGAAAGTGGGAATCCTTGTTTGGTCCTTGTTTGCAAATAAAATTCTTTTAGTCTTTCTCAATTGAGAATGATATTGGCTCTTGGTTTTGCACATATACTTTTCCCTATGTTGAGGAAAATCCCTTGGATTCATATTTTGCTGAGTGTCTTAATTAGGAAGAAGTGTTGGATTTTGCCAAATGCCTTTTCTAAACAATTGTTAGGACCATATGGTTCTTATTATATGCTTTGTTAATGTGATGAATTATATTGATTATTTTTCTTATGGTGAACAATCTTTACATACTTGTTATAAATCTCACTTGGTTATGATGAACTTAGTGTGTGTGTGTGTGTGTGTGTGTGTGTGTGTACTCTTGGGGATTCTATTGGACAAGATTTTGTTAAGGACCTTTGCATATATATTCATAAAAGATACTGTTTATAGTTTTCTATTTTGGTAAGTTATATCATTTTGGTATGTGAGATATGTATCCTTCATAGAATGAGTTGATAACAATGGTTTTCAAGTATCTGCACACATAAATGAAATTTCACAGACATATAGATATGTCTATATGATAGATAAATAGAAGATAGATAGATAGATAGATAGATAGATAGACAGATAGATAGATATGCCTCACTTACTTTAGGCATGTTGCTAGTAGAGGTTATTCCTTGGAAGGAACATCATGCTTGGGAAGGTGAAGGATCAGTGAAAGAGTTAAATTACCCTTGACAAGGTGGATTGACATAGTGACTGTAACAATGGGCTTCAGAGATAGTGAAAATGGCAGGAGACAGGACAATGTTCAGATTAGTTGTTCATAGGATCACTATTGTCAAGAAATCTGAGGGCAACTACCTGGCCAACTTACTAGAAGTGATCTGTATTTATTCTTTTCCCAAAAGCAGGTGATGTGACAGAATGTGAAAATTATTGAACAATATCATTAATATCACACACAAGCAAAATCTTGCTGAAGATTATCCCAATACAACTGAAAAAGTACATTAGAGAACTACTAGAAACACAAGCTGGATTTAGAAGATGCCATGGCACTAGAGACATTATTGCCAATGTCAGATGGATCTTGGCTGAAAGCCAAGAATAACAGAAAAATGTTTATCTGTGATTTATTTACAATGAAAATGAACTTGACTGTGTAGTTCACAACAAATTGTGACAAAGCTTGAGAAGAATGGGAATCCCAGAACACTTGACTGTGCTTATGTTAAACCTACACTTGGACCAGGATACAGTCACCAGAACAAAACAAGGAAACACTGTATGGTTCAAAATTGGGAAAGGAGTGCATCAGGGATGTGCTTTTTCTCAATTTCTTTACAATCTATATGCAGAACAGATCATTCAAGAGGGTGTATTTCATGAGGAAGAGTGTAATATCAGGATTGGAGGAAGACTTATCAACAAGCTGCACTATGTAGATGATACATACTTGCTTGCCAAAACTGAGGAGGATCTGAACCATTTGCTGTAGAAGGTCAAGAACTGTAGTCTTAAATATGGGTTGAAGCACAACATCGAGAAGACAAGGTTCTCACCACTGGGCTAATTGGTAGCTTTATGAAAGATGGATAAGAGATATAAGTTGTTAAAAATTACAGCTTGCTCAGCTCCACAGTCAACACTCTTGATACTAGCATTCAGAAAATTTAAAAAAAAAATCAATTGCATTGGGTAACTCTGCTGTCAGTGACCTCTCCAGAGTGCTGAGGAGCAATAATATTAGTCTAGAGACTAAAGTGCACCTGACACAGGCCATGATCTTTACAATCACATGCTATACATCAGAGTTAGCCAATGACTAAGGATGACAGAAAATGTATGCCTTTGAGTTACGGTGCTCGAGAAGAATATTGAATATAACAGGGGCATCCAGGAGAACAAATATGTCTGTCTTGGAGAAGGTGAAACAAGTTTCTTCTTGGAGGCAAGGATTTTGAAGCTCTGTTTCACATATATTGGGCATGTGGCCAAGAAGCACCAGTCTTTGTAGAAGGACCTAGTACTCCGAAGGGTGGAATTACAGCTCAGGAGAGGAAGGCCCTACATAAAATGGATTGACACCATAACAGGTGATGGGATTAGGTGTGTCTGAGTCAGTGAGTCTGGTTTAATATAGGGCAGGCTTCAGAGCTGTTGTAACAAGGGTCAGTAAGAGTTGCAGGTGACTCAATGGTACATAAAAACAAAAGTAGTACTGAACTTGATGGCATCAAAAACAATAACAACCTCTATGGATGGTTTTATAGTCCTCAGAATCTGTACCCACTTGAGTTGTGCACTTGTATTTGCTCCTAGGTTTTGTCTAGTCACTTCTAGCTCATATTAACCTTATATACAATAGAAGAAATACTGCCTTATCGTACAAATACATTCATTACTGTATTTGAGGCTGTTGTTGTAGTTACTGTATTGGTTACTTCTTTCATTTAGATTTTTATTTCCCACTGATTTCTTAATTTGTAAAACATGATGTCTTTCTTCAGGAATTGATTCCTCCTGATAACTTGCCCAACACATATCAGAAAAATTTTATCATACTTTTTTCTAAACAACATTCTGGCTATACTTCTTCTAAGACTGAGTGCTCATTCTTCTGGTAATCTGTGGTATATTCAATATTCTTCAGAAGCACCATAATTCAAATAATGTCAATTTTTTCCTTGTTCATTTTCCCAACTTTATGTACTTTTGAGGTGATTTAAAATACCATAGCTTGGATCAGGTGTACCATAGTCCTCAAAGTAACATTTATTTTATTTTATTTTATTGTTTTTTGTGTATGTACTGTCAAATCAGATCTGACTGGTAGAGGAGGAGATTGTCCCTCCTTCTCCAGCAGAATATCTGGTGGATTTGAACCATGCATCTCTGGTACTGCAGTGCAGCTTCTTCCCAGTAGGCTACCAGAGCTCGCCTCAAAGTAACATTTTAAAGATAACTTTTGTGCCAGTTTTCCCCACTGTAACACCTTGTTTAATTTTCACATTCCATAGACATTGGCTATAGTTTCAAGTAAAGCCTAATCTTTAACAATGTGTGTGTGTGTGTGTGTGTGTGTGTGTGTGCACTCTCTTAAGTCAGATCTGACTGCCATAGGAGGAGATGATCCATCTGTCTCCAGCTGAGCATCTGATGAACTCGAACCACTTGCCTTCAGGATTGCAACACAGTTTCCTGCACTAGGCCACCAGAGCTCCCTTCTTTTCTGTATTTTTATCATAATGTGTTTAATCATCTAATTTAGAAATGCAATCTATAGCAAAGGCTCTAGTCTTTGATATACCTCAGTAAGTGTTGAATGTCCTCTTCACTTCTAGCAAGTAAGGTTGTTTCTGAACATTGCAGGTTATTTAATGAGTCTTCCTCCAGTCCATGTTCTTAGTACAGCTCAATTTTTCATCTTACTTGCTTAGTATACAGTCTGAATCATGAAAGAATACAACCGTAATGCATATTATGATGGATCCTTTTGTTCTATTTGAGTGACTGTCTATTGGCTTATATACATGATCTCAACAAGCACTACTAAATGTTTCATAATTCTAATTTTTCACAGTTTTATCCATAATTTGTTATGATCCACATGGTCCAATGTCTTTTTCTAGTCAATAAATCACAGAACAAATAATTTTCTAGTTCTCATCTTTCAGTAAAGACCTATCAGACATTAGCAATGATATCTCTCACTTCATGGTCTCTTTGGAATCCAATTTGGGTTTCTAGACATTAACTGTTGAAGTAATACTACAGTCATTTCTGAATGAACATTAGCAAAATTTATATATACATATATATGATACTAATGATATGGTTTTATAATTTTAACATTATATAGAATGTAAACCAAAAATATATGTCTCCCCCAGTAATATATATCTCTTTCTCCTTCAGCATTTCTAGACATAGATGATTAAGTCTTTTCTGTGCTACACCTGTTTGTTGAAACATTCCAATTTGTATTCTATCAGTTCTTGGAGCCTTAGTGAGGCTTTTTGTTTATTTTGTTTTACTTTATTTTGCCTTCAGTGTTGCTTGAACTGTTTCTTTCAACACTATCCATTATTTCTCTTATGCTACATCTCGAAATGACTTAAAGTCAACAAGTTGTTATTGGTGACATGTGTATGCCTTTGCCTTGATGCTTCCCTTCTCATTCAATACTTTGTCCAGAGAATGTTTTATATTTGTAACTCAAAGCTTCAATTTTCCTTAAGTTTATTCAGCTTGAAAATAGCTTTATGTGCTCTATCAACTACCACATTCCATGCACTATTCTTTGACATTTTCCTTTGAAAGTTCTTTTAGAATATCATTGCTTTAGTTATACTGTTTTCATGAGTATGCTTTAGAGCCTCATTTGGCATCCATTTCATCTCTTCTTTCTTTCCTATCATTCTAAAGACCTTTTTTATTTTCTCAGAATTATCTAATACTGTCATGTGAAAATAAATCCTATACATAGACCAAGAAGCTCTTTATACAGACCAAAAGAACACTGCATGATCTAAAATCAAGAAAGGTATCCAGTAGGGTATCTTTTCTCTATACCTACTCAAATCTTTCTTCATACCAACCCAATCTCTAACTCAAACATGAGAATTAGAGAAAGACTCATCTATAATGGTGTTATGCAGGTGACACAAACTTGCCTACTTGTGAAAGAGGACAAACTTGTTGAAGAGGTTTTGCAACACTTCTTTCAGAAGATTATCAAACAGCCTTTAATATAGATGATATCTCAATATCAAGAAAAACAAAAGTCCAGAGACCAGAGAGGACTTCAGAGAGGGTGTCATCCTACCAACCGCTGGAGCAGTGAGCTCCACATGGAAGGCAAGTATTCTTGGCTGCCTCAGGAACAGAGACAACATTAGTCAAGAATAATTTCCCTACCTGATTGTTGACCAGTGAGGTCCCAAGGAAAAGGGAATCTTTTTGTCTACACAGAACTAGAGAGGACTTCAAACAGGGAGAGTGGAAATATTCACTTCCCTTGGGACCACAGAGAATGTCAAACAGAGCAGTGAAGAACCTAGACAAAAAGATTCATCCATCTGAGACCTGTGATGACCAGGGGCAAGAAAAATTTCTATCACCACAATGATATTGAGGAAGTAGACTATTCACACAAACCCAAAGCAAGATATTATCCCCAAAAAGTGATCAAAACACAGAGTCAATTAATACAGAGTACAGCAGCTCTGAAGCCTGCCCTGTCCTGATCCAGTCTCACTGACTCCAACACACCTATCTCCATTGTCTCAGTTACTATATTGATCAATTTCATACAAGGTCTTCCTCTCCTGTGATGTCCTTTCACCCTTCCAAGCATAATGTCCTTCTCCAAGGACCAGTCCCTCCTGGCCACATGACCAAAGTTTGTGAGACGGAGCTTCAAAATCCCAACTTCCAAGGAGAAACTTGGTTTTATCCTCTCCAGGACAAATCTATTTGTTGTCCTGGTAGTCCATGGTATGTTGAAGACTCTTCTCCAGCACCACAACTCAAAGGCATCAATTCTTCTTTTGTCATCCTTAGTTATTTTCCAGCTCTCTGATGCATAGCAAGTAATTACCAAGACCAATATTTAAGCAGCTAACCACAAATTGAGATATTTGAGCATAAATCTAACTTGAGACCCAAAAGACCTTTATAAAGAAAACTACAAAATACTATTACTGTGAGAACCAATTAACTAAGTAGAAAGAAGAGTATCAAAGGATATCATAATTAATTTCACCAGAACTAAGACAAGGAGAAAATTTTGAAAGAAGCTAAAGAAAAATGAAGAGTAATATATAAAGAAGAGCAAATCAGATTAAGGCCTTATTTTTCAGAAGAAACCAGATGAGCAAGATGACAGTGGAATGGAAAATATCAATCACTCAGAAAACACAATTGCCAATAATCCACATATTCAATGCAATCTCAATACAGGTATCAACATTATTTTTCAATGAAATGAAAAGGCAGTTTCTTATTTTGTGTAGAAAGGAATATGATCCTGAATAAGGAAAGCATTATAACAACAAAGAGAAAACAAGCCTAGAGACACCACACTCCCTAATCTCATATCTTATTGCATGGCCATAGTAACCAACAGCATGTTACTAATACAGTGACAGATATATAGATCAATAGAACAGAATTTAATTGAGAATCCAGAAATAAAGCCATCTACCTATGATAGCTATCTATGAGCAAATTTTTCAATAAGTTGAGCTCTAAGGAGAAGAATTCAGCATGAAGATCAAAGAAGACTCATCAATAACCTGCATTATACAGGTGACGACCTTGCTTGCTGAAAGTGAGGAGGCCTTGAAACACTTGTTGCAGAAGATAAAAGAATACAACCTTCAATAAGAATTGAATCTCAATGACAAAAACCAAAATTCTTACCATTGGACCTAAAGGCAATATCATGATAGATGGAGAAAAAAAGTGAAACTGTCAACAACTTCATCTTACTTGGATCCACAATTAACATCCTTGGTACCAGCAGTGAGAAAATCAGGAGATGTATTGTACTGAGAAAGTCTGCAGTCAGGTACCTCTTTATATTATTGGAGAGCAACAAAGTCAGTTTGAAGACTAATGTGCATCTGATTCAGGATGTGGGCTTTCTAATCACGTGATATGCATCTGAGAGCTGGACAATGAACAAGAATGACAGAAGAAGAATTGATGCCTTTGAGCAATAGTGTTGGAGAAGAATACTGAACCAGACTGCCAAAAGAACAAACAAGAATGTCTTGGAGAACGTACAGCTAGAGTACTCCTTGGAAGCAAAGATGATAAAATTTTGTTTCATATACTTCAAACATGTTACTGGGAAACGTTATTCCTCAGAGAGGAACATTATGCTTGGAAAGTGTTTGGTTGGTGAAGGAGAGGAAGACTCAACCAGGTTGGATTGACACAGTGACTGCCACAATCAACTCTAGTGTGTCAGGAACTGTGAAGGTGGCACAGCGTTCACATCTGTTGTTTATAGGGTTGCTATGGGTCATAATCTGCTCGGCAGCATCTAACAACCACCACCACCTATGGTAAACTCATCTTTGAATAAAATGGAATTCCGCCTAAATGAAAGTATACTTGCCAATAACATATCTAGGAAGGGATACAGAACTAAAATTTATGGAATGCTCCAGCACTTCAACTAAAAGTCAAACAACACAATCCCCAAATGGGCAGAAGATATGAATAGACACTTCCACTGAGAAGAAAGTCAGATGGCTGACACTTGAAGAAATGTTGAAAATTCCTACCTATTGGAGAGATACAAATCAAAACAACAATGAGATATTGTCTTATCTCAGCAACAATGGAAGAAATCAACAGGACAGCAAACAATTGCTGGCAAAAATGTGGAAAGATTGGGACTCTCCTACACTGCTGGTGGGAATGTAAAATGATATGACCGCTATGGAAGGTGCTCTGATGGTTCCTCAAAGATAGGTAACATAAATACCATTCAACTCAGCTATTCTACTACCTGGACCATACCCTAAAGAGACCAGATACGCATACCCATGCTTATTGCAGCATTATTCACAATAGTGAAGAAATGAAAGCAGCCTAAGTATCTCCAAAGTTCTGAAGAAAACTGATGTAAGATTAAAGACATTCTCTAGATCCAAGTAGTGGTATTTTTTAATTGCTTCCTATGCATCAGAAAGTTGTCTAATTAATAAAGATGACAGAAAAAGAATTCGTGCCTTTAAAGTATGATATTGTACAAGGTTATTGAATGCCCCATGGTCTGCCAAAACAACCAACAAGTCTGTCTGTGAGGAAATGCAACCAGAATACTCTTAGAGGCAAGAATGGTGAAACCTTATCTTACATATTTTAAACATGTTGTCATGAGGTAGGGGAGGAGTTGTCAATCCTTAGAAAAATATATCATGCTGGGAAGGCGGAATGTCAGAGAAAGTGCAGAAGACTGTCAATAAGAAGGATTAATATGTTGACTGTACTAATTGTGTCTAGCATAACAGAGATAGTGTGAATGGTGGAGGACAGGGGACGATTAGGATCTATTCATAGGATTGCGCTGAGCACCTAACAACTACTCTAGAGGACATTTTCCTCAAGTCATCTTTTCAGTGCCTTCCAATCTAAGTGACTTATTTTCCTTTACTAGGTCAAGCTGCTCAATTATCATTCATAAGGTTCTTCCTGGAAAAGTTTTTGAATTAAATTATCAGATCATTCATTCTACTTTGTTTTAGTCAGGAACCTCTTGGGATGAAATCTATCTACTATTGGTGACTTTGTTGTGTTTTGTTGAAATATTGATTGTATAATTTCCATTATCATCCCAACACACAAATTTTGCAACATGTCAAATTGACAGAAAAGTGGATGCTATATCCACATATGATGTACGTATGTGACCATTCATGCTTTTTGTCATTGTTGAAGTTGTTCCAAATTACAGATGTTAATTTCAATTTCTTTAATATGAGCATGTCTTACTCTTGAATGCTTCTTAGTGACATTATTTACTTTTGTAAAGCTCTGTTTACTATATATACAACATATACCTTTTTCCATCACCAAAGGGAACAAGTATTCCCAATCCAGAACATTCTTCCCTTTCCTTTCCCTCCTTCTTGTTATGACTTTTAAACTTTAGTCTTCTTATATGTCTATTTTTGGTAGAACTTACATCTTAATGAGAAAAAGTTAATAGTAAAAATCAGCAGATACAATTTATTTGTAAATTAATGCAAAGAATAAAAATGTCAGGTGAAATTAATCCTACAAAGTGAAGCTCTCTTGAAACTAAAGCCTTAATATACGTAATTCTCACAGGAATTGACAAAATTGTGCTTATAGAGATGTTGGGGGTTTTTTTGCCCAGTCTCCTCTGTGTGTTTTGAGAGTTTGGAAGTGGGGCTGGGCTGGCCCAGCGTTCCTGGGCGTGGAGCCTAGTCATAACCTTGGAGGATGGAGAGGACCGAGTGTGATCTCCTGGAGTTGTTTGTGCCACTGACTCTCTCAGAAGCTTTGCACAGCTTACTGTCCTGCTGTTTTATGGGGCTTTGGGCTGTTCCATCAAAAGTTAGGTCATCTCCCTCCTCCTGGAAAAAAAATTATAAACACTTATGATTATTTGTTCTATGAATTTTTGTAGAGAAGTTACTTAACACTACATTAATTTAAAATAAAGAAGTCACTAAGCGTCTACAATGCTGTAGTAAATGGTATTAAAGAAGCTCCAATACAGAAGCTTCTTTGGTGCCTTCCTGACCTCAGGGTCACCCTGGTCAGGTATCACATACCTTTTCTACTGTGCCCTCACTACTCTCCTTCCTCATTCCATCACATGCACTTACCACTGTCACTGGACTGGTTACCTTTCTTCTTTGTTCTGTTTTTTCAGTTTGTTTTTTTTTTTTTTTTACCAAAGGGTACTTCTTTGTCTCTGGTGACCCATGTAAAGGAAATTGATTTTGACAATTGCTACAGAAAAAGGGGGAAAAAGATAACACTATTCAAGAGTTGGAGACTCTCAGTCTGCAAACATTGAGATTTCTGCCTTGCATACTTCTGGTAGCTTTGACCAATTACTTGTACAATTTTTATTAACAGAGGCAGAAAGATGGAGAGAGAAAAATAGAGACAGAGAAGCATTGTTTATGTTACAAGTGTCACATTGAGGCTTTGAACAAAATGATCTAGATATGTTTCGCCATAATTAGGGTGAAACTTGTTATATATTTACTTAGCATATGAATGAGGTTTGGAAATCATTTAAATGAATATGTACTCTTCTATTTTAACTAAAGTCGATAACAATAATTGTGAATCTCTGTCAGATAATTTTGTTTCTGTAGAAAGAAGGTAAAAACATGTTTTAAGAATTTACAGAATTTATATTAGAAGTAGTTGTTTTTGTTGTTGCTGCATTAATTTCAGACTCCAAAAGTTAGTAAAAAATCTTCAACATCCTCATCCACGGCTTTAGTTGTTGATGTGTATTTTTTAATAATAGTTACATTAAGAGACCTTCCTTGTTTATGTGTGGATAGTATTCTATCTTTCTCGCCCTTGTACTTCTGGATATTGTTGCTGTTGTTATGTGCTGTCGAGTCGTTTGCGACTCATAGCGACCCTATGTACAACAGCCCTAAACTCTGCTCTGTCCTGTGCCAATCGCATTGCCTCTGACACACCCATTCTGATTACCCCAATCACTGAATCAATCCACCTCATAGAGGGCCCTCCCCTCCTGCACTATCCCTCCACCCTCCCAGGCACGATGTCCTTCTCCAAGGACCAAGTCTCTCCTTACAACATGTCAAAAGTATGTTAGAGAGAGCCTCAGAATACTTGCCTCCAGGGAACCACCCGGTTTAACTCTTTCCAGGATGAATCTGTTTTCCTAGCGGTCCATGGTACCCTTAATACTCTTCTCCACACCACAGCTCAAAGACATCAATTCTCCCTCTATCGTCCTTGGTCATTATCCAACTCTCTGATGCATAACAAGTGATAGCAAAGACCATGGCCTGTATCAGACACACCTTAGTCTCCAGAGAGACACCATTGCTTTTCAGTACTTTGGAGAGTTCCCTAACAGCAGACTTTCACATGGCAATATGCCTTTTAATTTCCTGGCTACTGGTGCTGAGAATGTTGACCGTGGAGCCAAGCAAACTAAAGCTGTGAACAATCTCAATTTCCTCACCATCTGTCCTGATGCTGCCAATTGTCCCAGCTGTGAGAATCTTTGTCTTCTTGACATTGAGCCTCAATCCATATTGGAGGCTGCAGTCCTTGACCCTCTGCAGCAAGCACTTCAGGTCCTCCTCAGTTTCAGCAGGCAGGGTTGTATCATGTGCATAAGGCAGATTGGTGATAGATCTTACACCAATCTTGACCCAACATTTCTTCTCATAGAGCCCAGCCTCCAAGATAATTTGTTCTGCATACAGGTTGAAAAGGTATGGAGGTAGGACACATCCCTGGTGTAGGCCCTTCCCAATTTTGAACCATGCAGTGTTCCCTTGCTCTGTTCTGATGACTGCCTCATGGTCCAAGTATAGGTTTCGCACCAAGTTGTGCCAAGAAATCTGGAGAACAAGCACTTGGCCAACTACCTGGAAGAGAGATATATTTGTTCCTATCCCAAAGAAGGGTGACCCAACAGAGTGTGAAAACTATAGAACAATCTCATTGATTTCACATGCAAGCAAGATTCTACTGAAGATTATCGAAAAACGACTGGAACAACATATCAGCAGAGAACTGCCAGAAGTCCAGGCCGGGTTTAGAAGGGGTCATGGTACTAGGGATATTGAAGCTGATGTTAGATGGATCTTAGCTGAAAGCAGAGAATACCAGAGGAATGTATATCTGTGTTTCATTGACAATGCAGACATTTGACTGCGTGGATCATAACAAACTGTGGCTGACTCTGAGAAGAATGGGAATACCTGAACACTTGATCGTTCTAATGCGAAACCTACACTTGGACTTCTGGATAGATCTTAAAATATGTGGGTTTTTGTTTGTTTTTATTTTTTAAACGGTGAATGTGACACAATTCTTTTCCAATTCCTGGCATAGTGATCAGATGTTTGCCTCAAAATGGCCCAACCCAGTCCATCTCAGCTCACAAATGCCTAGAATGTCAATTTTAGTGTGTTCTTTGTCATTTTTCATGATTTCCACTTTGATAAAATCAAACTTTGTGCATTCCACATTTCCATTATTAATGGATATTTGCAGCTACATCTCCTGATTTCTTACTGTCTTCCACCTGAATTGCTGTACCACTGGTAGTATCTCAAACAATGTTTCTCCATTATTCATAGAATCCTCAAAAACTGATGATTTTGGAAGTAGATGGCCATTTTTTCACTTAGTCTGTATTAGTCTATAAACTAAGCTGAAAGTTATTCACCATGGGTGACCCTGCTGTTATGTGAAATACTAGTGACATAACTTTCAGGGTCACAGCAACATGTGACTCACTCCAGGACAGCAAAAGGAAGGACAATTATTGTACCTATATGCACAATCTATAAATAAGATTAAATATACACAAGCTTTAAAATAAGCAGCAGCACACAAGTCATCCCTATTAAATACAGCAAATAAGTAAAAAGTATTATATATTAAGAGCAGACCACAAAATAAGCAAACGTACAAATAATCATAAAACAAGCGTGCATACAAAGGCAAGTACCAATTTCTTAGGGGTTAAAATATCTTTAATTAATTGCAAGAATTCAAAATGTTAACTGTTGAAGCTTATGTAGAGTGGCTTTCCCTTTTTTATGATATTGCCTTGTTTATTCTGTTGATTTATCCTCATGTCCCACTTAAGCAGCCTATGCACTTTAATGCCATCTTGTTTATGGGGACTAATAAAAGAAAACTCTTTGCAATAGGAGGTTTGCTTTATTTAAATGCAAATTAAAACTATATTCTTTCAGTTACAGGCCAAGGATTATAAATGCATGCTGTTTAACAATTTGGGGCAAAAGTGAAAATGCTTTTCTTCTCCATAATCTATTGAAACTCTGTTTTAGTTCTTATGCAATTCATTCAGCTGTGATATATATATATATTACATATGCTTTACGCTGTTTTTAAAAATAAAGGTAAAACTTCTGAAATACAACTCATATGGAAGCTAGCAAAAACTAAGTTCTTAAGTTAGTAAAGAAATGAACTAACATGAAATTTCATTAGGCAAGGTTATCTGTTTACCATTCAACAGTTAAGACTGAGTTTCCAGACTAGAAAAAAAATGACTGGCAAAATTATTTTGAAAGCTAGCCCATGAAAGCTCTATGAATCACAATGATCTTACCTACAAACAGTTGTGGAGAAGGCACAGGACTGTCAGTAGCTTCCTTCTGCTGTACACGAGGTTCCTATGAGCCAGGAGGAGTCTGAACAGCAATTAATAAAATATATTTTCTTTATGATTTTAGGCCAAATTTATTAATATTTGTCTTGAAATGGTGTTCTAAGAACAAGTATAATAACATGACAAATAAGTCTCCTCTTTCCCATGATCTAATAAAAGGAGGTATTGGTTATTCCCCAGCATAAGCTTTTGTTAGTTGCCTTCTTTGGAAACTGATAGTGGCCATTATCATACACACAACAAATTTATCAAAACTTTAAGAAGACAAAATGAATAAGTAAATGCCTAGTTTGACTAGAGGATAATGAGATATCGGAAAAAGCTGGAGATTAATGCATCTAGATAGAAGATACTTCAGTGGTATAAATGGTTTATATTTAACTACTAATCACCTCAGAATAAAAGCAGAATATCTGCTTCAATAAGGACTATAGACAAGGGACCTATGGAGCAGCCCTATTCTGTACCCATGGGGTTAGGAGAAGTCAGAATGACTTAATAAACAAGGGGCTTGATTTTCTTGGTTGGTGCCTAGAAAATGAGATTTTTGGTTTTTTTTAAGTACTGCAATGAGTCAGTTAACTTAATAATGTCCACTGTGCCATTTTCCCCTGTGTTCTTATTATATTATTAAAAATTTGAGTGTAGTCCCCAAAGAGAAAGAAATGTGCATCTACTCGCTTACAATTAGCCTATCAGATCTGGGTTTACACCTACCTGAACTGAGAAGTATAGTAGTAAAAAAATTGACTGAAAAATTCCAAAGATGGCTCAAAATATAAGGTTAATGGATGAATTTTGAAAACTCAACAGTCAATTGCTTAAAAACCTCTATGAAATTGTTCTACTTTGCAGTTGTGCAGTTACTAGGAGTAGGAATCACCTGTTTGGCCACCAATACCAAAAATGAGAAACAACACACATTCTTTCATGTATTGGATGGAAGATGAACACTATCATTAAATTATCACTGCCAATTTTGAATCCTAGAGGAAATAATGGCACCAAGAAGCCATTGTAAAGGAAAGAAATCAAGAAATTAAGAAGCTGATAAGAAGATTTCGAAGGGCAGCTTGGGAAGAAAGCAAAGCATTATAATGAAATGTGAAGAGATCTGGAGTAAAAAAAAAAATAAAATAAAATAAAAAATCAAATGGGATGAAATGGTTTGACATTTCTTAAGTTGAAGGAACTGAAGAACAAGTTTAAGCCTTAAGTTTCTATATTAAGTATGCTGTGGACAGAATGTTGAAGGGCTCAGGAAGCATCAAAAGAAGATGGAAGGAGTTCACAGATGCACTATATCAAAAAGAACTGTTGTTATGTACTGTTGAGTTGCTTGCCAAAAGGAACTAGTTGACATAAAATAATTTTATAAAACAACATATGATCAAGAGGCAATGGCCAGGGAAAAAGGAAGTTCAAGTTGCTCTAAAGGAATTGGCAAAAAGAAAAAAAAAAAAAAAACTTAACTAAGGCCCCGGAAAGTGACAGCATACCAATTGATAAATTTCCACCAACAGATGCTGCCCTGGATATACTAACCAGGTTGTGCCAAGTAATCTGGAGGATAACTACCAGGCCAACTGACTAGAAGAGAGCCATATTTAGTCCTATTCCAAAAAACGGTGATCTGACAGGGTGTGGAAATTATCAAACAATATCGTTAATATCACAAAGAAGCAAGATCCTGCTGAAGATTATCCAAAAATAACTGGAGCACGTCAGCGGTGAGCTGCCAGATGTGCAAGAGTGGCTTCGAAGAAGCCATGGCACTAGGAACATTAAAGCCAATGTTAGATGGATCTTAGCTGAAACTAGAGAGTACCAGAGAAACATCTATTTGTGTTTCATTGACTATTGGATCATAAAATATGGTGCCTAACATTGAGAAGAATGGGAATCCTAGAACTCTTAATTATGCTTATATAAATCCTATCGTTGGACAGGAAATAGTCCTCAGAACAGAGCAAAGAAACACTGCATGGCTCAAAATCAGATAGAACAAAAAAGGATTGCCATTCTCTTTAAATCTACATGTGGAATGTATCATTTGGGAGGCTGGACTGCATGAGGAGGCCTGTAGCATTAGGATTGGAGGAAGACTCACCCACAACCCCTGGTATGCTGATAACACAGCCTTGCTTGCTGAGACTGAGAAGGACCTGAGATGTTTGCTAAAGAAGGTCAAGTACTGCAGTCTTCTATATGGATTGAAGCTCAACATCAAGGAAACACTGCTGGACTAATAGGGAAGCATCATTATAGATGATGAGAAGAGAATTGATGCTTCCACGATCAACATTCTTGATACCAGTAGTCAGGAAGTCAAAAGATAAATTGCATTAGCAAAATCTCCTCTCAGGGACCTCTCCAGAGTACTGAAGAGCAACAATGTCAATCTAGAGACTAAAGTGCTCCTGATCCAAACCATGGTCATCACAATTACTTGCTATTATCAGAGCTGGACAATGACTAAGGATGATAGAAGTAGAACTGATGCCTTTGAGTTATGGTGCTGGAGAAGAGTATTGAACATACCATGAAGTGCTAAGAAAACAAACAGGTCTGACCTGAAGAGAGTGGAGCCAAGCTGCTCCTTGGTGGCAAGGATTTTGAAACTTCATCTCATTTACTTCAGGCTTGTTACCAGCAGGGACCAGTTCCTGGAGAATGCCCTCGTATTTAGAAGGGAAGAGGGACAGTGCAAGAGAAAAAATCCACGATAGCAACTGGGGTAATGAGGGTAAGTGTGTCTGAAACAATGAAATTGGCTCAAAATAGGCAGGGTTCATTGGTACATAGGATCACTATAAATCACAGGTGACTCAACGGCACATTAACAACAACTATGAAACAGAATCTTCAGGCTGTAGTGGAGAAGCCCAACCACGTTCTTGTTTCTTGTACTTTAAGGCTTGTATTTAGAGGGGTATGTTTTGCTGCTACTATTTAAGTAGCAGCAGATAGGGATTGAAATTTTAACTATATATGTGAATAAGATTATTTATATTAAATATATAAATTGAGGTACCACTCAGAAGAACTCATTCTCAAATCTCATAGTTACCTGACATAATCAGTGTCACATTGTTGATGATATGATTATTAGAGAAAGAGGTTACCGTGATTGTAGATAGAAAGAAATGTGTTAATATGTCAAATGTTAAGATGTTCAGCAGTTGACTTTTCATTTTCTTGTTCTGTTGTAACTGACAATTATGAATAGTTTTTTTCTAATATTTAACAGCCAATGTCTGGTGGACATTTCTTTGTTTTGTTTATTTTAACTTTAGTGGTGAAAATCTGCACTGCAGTCCTAAAGGCATGCATTTGAATCCAACAGCTGCTCAGCTGGAGAAAGATAAACAATATTCTCCAGAGAAATTACAGCTTCTAAAATCTACTGGAGGGTAACCTATGAGTTGGTTCTAACTTGATGGTACACAACAACAACAACAACATGATTAGAGTTAAAGTTTACAGAACAGACTGACATTCTATTAAATCATCCATACATATTTTTTTAATATTGATATGATCCCTGCATTGTGTCATTTTTGTTGTTGTGGTTGCTGTTATGTGCCATTAAGTCATCTGCAACTCAAAGAGACCCTATGTACAATAGCCCTAAACCCTGCTCTGTCTTGTGCCAATCTTATTTTCTCTGACATAACTAACCTCATTATCCCAGTCACTGAATCAATCCATCTCATCGAGTCATTAAATTATGTTAGAAAATTGTCTTGAAGAATAAAGTTGATACAGAAGGACTCACCTCCAAAGATTAAGTCAGAAAAAGATATCTAATAAATATAACAACCAAAAAGAAAAAGATGAATAAATGTATGAAAAAAGCATGCTTCATTGATTGTAAAGTATTTGCATGAATCTAAATATTCTTATTTCTGGTTAGATCTGACATTGAGAAGATATTATAGCTGACAGTAAGGCTGAAAGAACTATTATATAAAACTATCTAAATCAGTTTTGTTTGGTTTTTAAGAAAACAATTATTATTAATTATTTCAAGACACATGCCAGTAGTTGCAAAATAACTAAATTTCTAGAACTAATTGATGACTACGCTTTACTTCTATAAAAAAGAAAAAGAGAATGGAAAAATTGGTAATCCCAATGCTTTTCCACAAACATTTAAAATTTCATTAATTTCATGGACTGAACTTTTTTATACTAGAAACAGGAAAGTGTAGGAAGATTAAGAAGGCTGTAGCAAAAGAAAAGGATATATGCGTTGACATTATTTTACTTTGAAGTTTAGAATTTAATTGTGTCATAGCTTGCTAACTAGGCAGAAAATAATAATCGTATTTGTAAATATGCAGTACAAATTTTACCTCTGTGTGTGGTGTTTAATGATAAACCTGAATCAAAATATTATTCTATTTTATATATTTGTGTCACTGGATAATACTTTCTCCTTCTATAAATAGGAATAAAAAAAATATAAAGATATTTTCGCTTACTCATCTACTGCTACTCAGTGGATTTTTATTCACATTGAGTCTCCATTAGGGTTTCTGAGGCTATAAATCATCATGAGAAGAAACCGCCTTTCTCCCTCAGACACTGGTGGATTCAAACTTCCAGAGATGCTCTGCCCTGTGGTTAACAGTGTAGCACGTGACAGAATACGCTTCCAGAGCTCTTTTAATAATACTTAAGAAAGTATGTAGTACAAGGTAACAACAAAATATTTCAAAGCAAATATGCATAAAAATAAAAAGGCATTGGAAAGTAATAACTATGTTTTTAATATTTATAAATCATAAAAAAATTCTTCAGCACAATGCAATTGCCAATAGCAAAGTTCTTAATGAATGTTTGAACTATTTCATTATAGACGTTCAAACCCAAAGGCAAGTGGTCCAAATCTAACAGCTGCTCTTCGGGAGAAAGAGCGACAATCTCCTCCAGTGCAATTTATAGTCTCTGAAAACACACTGGAGGATCAGATATAAATCAGTCAGGCTGGAAGGCAATGAATTCATGTGATTTTTCAAAATCTCACTGACATTAGTTGATTGGAAAAAAACTACTGTATTTGTTTAATAGAATGTATACATTTCTAATATAACTAAATCGTAGTTTTACAACAGCATGTTTTTGAAAATATAACTTGTGGTTTTATTTATTCAAAAGGAAAATATGGAAATTTGAATTCTCTGATTCTTTTTACTATTATTTATAAATAAGGGAAGAGGGAAAATATGTATCTTTTCACAAAGAAGTTAAGCATTCTAACACTGCAAATGCTTTTTTCATGATTATCTAAGAGTTTATGTTACAGGATTTTTGGTATTCACTCAGAAATGATTAAAAGTGTGGAAAAGAGGATCAATAAGGAAAGATTAAAGGGACTGTCATTTTCCAGCCTAAGGAAGAGAGAGAAATATATGAGGTTTAAACATTGGATGCTGATTAGATGTTATTAATTTATGTCAGCAAAGAGAAGAAAAGGAAATATTTAAAAATACATGATGATGAATTGAACATATATACTACAAATGTATCTGTGAAAATGAACAAAATCGAGGACTATTATTCGTCTTTGGAATTTAAAACATACCTTCTAATTTGAATATATAATTTACTATCCAAGGACATAGCATCCCATAAAGACATGTTATAAAGTAAATATTTTTCATTCAAAACTTAAAATGCAAAGCAACAATATACTTTTAATATTATCCTTATAAGATAATTCATTATGTCTATATAATGTTCGTCAATCTGTGCTTAAATGCTTCTATGTGTGTTAATGCCAAATATATAAAACA
>NW_006399851.1:1321567-1327125 GCF_000299155.1 Elephantulus edwardii
TATAATATTTTAATGTAAATTTTTCTTGTCATCAAAAGTTTTGAAAATATATGGACATGCCACAATTTATTTAACCAATTTATCACTGAATCTTTAGATCATTCCTAAACTGTAATGAATAAAGTAATTGTTTTATGGATGTCATTGTGAATACAATTTTAAATACATTTCTAGTTATTTCTTTACCCTATATTTCTAAAAGAAACACTGAAGCTTAGAGTATAAACAATTTAAAAACTTTTCACAATTGTTGGTATATTCTTATAAAAAAAAAGTATTTTCTTAGTATCAACCTTTTTAAGTAATTAGTGATCAAATGAGAAAATAATTGTGTTCCTTTATTTTCAATCCTCTTAATAGGGAACCATGATAGACTTGCAAAATTTTAGGTTTTCTTTTTAACTTAGGAAAAATAACAAATATCTAAAAAGATCTTAAAACCTGACATCAGGTAAGGCACACTGCACTGTATCAATAAGATCATGTCATTCTCATGAAAAGTGTGTTTTAAATAAAAAGAAAATATACTTGAGTGTTTTTGTTAGCCATTCTTCATCTTACTTAAAATTCAGTTTTTGCTGACCAGTTCCTCTCTCTGGTTTATTTATATTAGAAATAAGTAGATTCATTAACTGTGCCATTTGGTGGTCAAGTCAGGTCTTCCAGTGTCCAATAACAGATAATAGTTGTATTTTTCATGGGGTGACTGATGTTTACTTAGTTGATGGCCCCAGGAGCCAATGTAATCTGAGATCAGTCTTTGTTTACTTTTTGCTTTACATATATACTGACCCATTTGAAACCTGCAAGAAAGAATAATAAACATCTAGAATATTGTACCTGCATTCACTCTTTCCTCTGTGACTGCTTTTTTTTGTCTCTTCAAAGCTTTTTTTAAACTCAATATTTTTCTGTTGAAAAGCTCTATCTTGTCTCCTGTGTTTAAATATACCAAGAATAATTAATATTAACTCAAATGAGAAAGATTATTAAAAATAAGGAAGACCACAATTTTAACTTAAATGCCATTTTAATTTAATATTGAGGTTCAGGATCTTTGTTGAGGTCTTCTGTAGAGAGTTGTACTAAGCCAAAGCTATGAATCTCTGAAGGTTTAAATCCTCCAGCAGCTCTGAGAGAGAAAAAAGGGCATTCTTGCTATTTATAGACGGCCTTACAAAACACAATGGAGGGACAGCTATGGGATGACTCTAAGATACAATGAGATAAGTTGTATATAAACATGCTGTTGTTCCTGTTGTCATATGCCTTTGAGTCACCTGCAACTCCTAGCAACTCTAACTACAATAGTTCTGAAATCTGCTCTATCCTGAGCCTGTCTCACTGTCTCCAACACACCTACTCCATTATCCCAGTTACTATGTCTATATAATGTTCCAGGGTCTTCTTCTCCTATGCTGTTCCTCCACCCTTTCAAGCTTCTCCAGAGTTTGGTCACATGCCTGAAGTATGTGAAACAGAGCTTCAAAATTCTTGCCTTCAAAGAGCAGCCTGTTTACACCTTCTCTCGGATAAACCTCTTTGTTCTTTTGGCGTCCATGGCATGGTAAGTACTCTTCTCCAGCACCACTACTCAAAGACATCAATTTTTCTTCTGTCATCTTTGGTCATTGCCCAGCTCTTTGAATTAGAGCAAGTAATTACAAAGACGATGGCCTGAATCAGACATACCTGTTTCCAGACTGACATTGTTGGTCTTCAGCCCTTTTGAGAGGTCCTTGACAGCAGCTTTCCATAGAGCAATTAATCTTTTGATTTCTTGACTGCTGGTGCCAAGAGTGTTGATTATGGAAACAAACAAGCTGAAATTGTTAACAACCACAATCTCTTCTCTATCTATTACAATGCTGCCAATTGGTCCAGTGGTGATAATCTTTTTCTTTTGGATGTTGAGCTTCAATCTATATTGAAGACTTCAGTCTTTGACCTTCTGCAGCAAGTGCTTCAAGTTCTCCTCAGTTTCAGCAAGCAAGGTTGTGCAATCTGCATAATGTAGATTGTTGATGAGTTTCCCTCCAATCCTGACGCCATATTTCTCCTCATAAAGTCCAGCCTTGCAAATTATGTGTACTGAATATATATTGGAAAAAGTATGGAGATAGGTTGCATCCCTGATTCACTGCTTTCCTGATTTTGAATCATACAGTGTCTCCTTGCTCTGTTCTGACCACTGTATCCTGGTCCAAGTATAGGTTTCAAACGAGCACAAGCAGTGTTCTGGGATTTCCCATTCTGCTCAAGGTTAGCCACAGTTTGTTGTGATCCAAACAGTCATATGCCTTTGAACAGGCAGTGAAACATAGATAAACATTCCTCTGGTACTCTTTGCTTTCAGTCAAGATCCATATGATGGTAATCATAATAACTCTGCTGCCAAGGCTTCTTCTAAACCTGGCCTGTGGTTGTGGTTTTATATCATTGACTCAGAAAAGACCCCTAGATGACCCTCTTGGGGGGGGTTCAGAGGCAGTTAATCACGTGGGAGGAGATTTCCCATCCTTCTCTCATGGAGCAGCTGGTAGATTCTTGTCATGTGCCTTTATGATTGCAGTTCAGCTTCTTGCCACGAGGCCATAAGCACTCCCTAAACCTGACCTGTATTTCCAGTCATTTTTAAATAATCTATAGCAGGATTTTGATTGTGTGTAATAACAGTGATATTGTTTGATAATTTCCAGGCTCTGTCTGGTCAACCTTTTTTGGAACAGGAACAAATATGGATCACTTCCAATCAGTTTACCAGGTAGTTGTCATGCAGATCTCTTGGCACAACTCTATAAGCATGTTCAACACAGCAACTGTCTGTTGAAATATATCAGTTTGTATTCCATCAATTCCTGGGGCCTTATTCTTTAACTCCTTCAGAGTAGCTTGAATTTTCTTCTTCATCAGCATCGCCTCTTGATCATAGTTGTTACATTAAATTCTTCTGTGTTGGCCAATTACAGTAAGTCAGTGTGCTACTTCTATCTTCTTCTAACGCTTCCTGGTTCATTTAAACTTCTTACCATAGTATCCTTAAGTATTGCAACTGGAGGCTTTAATTTGTTCTTCTATTCTTTCAGCTTAAGAAATGCCAAGGGAGAGTCAGCCCTTTAGCTTTTCTGACTTTAGCTCTTTGCACATTTCATTATAATACTTTGCTTTGCCTTCATGAGTGGTCCTTTGAATTATCTGTTTAGCTTCTTAATTTCCTGATTCCTTCCCTTTGTTTTGACTTCTCTGCACTTTAGTACAATATTCAGAGTCTCTGTTGACATTGTTTTTTCTTCCTCCTCTGTGTTTGCAAATACCTCTTGCTTTCTTTATGAATAATATTTATTTTTTAAAAATACTGGTATATCTATGAATTTCAAATACATTGTTTTTTCATACTAGATCTTTCTCATTTCCTTTACACATACAGCCCCCAAAGCTCATCTAGTCTTCATTCATGTTCAAGGCCTTGAACCTGTCTCTGAGGTGATTTTTTTTAAAATTTAGGTAGCATAGACTCAAAGTAAAATTTTAGTTCTTGTGAATTTAGTTTTCCTTAGCTTTAGCTTTAACTTGCATGTGGGTAGTTGATAGTCTGTTCCACAAGCTACATTAATACAATTAATAAAATGAAAGATTTTGCCTTTATCTCAGCAATTTAAGAGTAGCTCTAGGAGAGGTATAGATATGACATTCAACTGTTAGCAAAAAGCTTGGTGGTTAAATTCACTAGCTCTTCCATATATACACAATAAAGCAAGACAGAAAAATGAAGACATATTCCACTGGATCACTACTTAGTTTACAGCCCATTTCTACACTAATTGTTACATTATTTTTGACTTATTGTTGTTGTTGCTACTGATTGTCTTCGAGTATGATTCATAGCAACCTTATGAACAAAAGACCTGAAGCTTCTCTACAACTATCGACATTTATCATAGTTCATAGAGTTTCCAGTGGTATGTTGTTTAGGAAGTGGATGCCACTCCTGCAGTGTTAAGTAATTTTCAGCACTGTTCCAACGGAGTACTCCTTGTATACTTCACAGGAGGGTATTAGGGATTGTTGTTAGGAGTTTTCAAGTTGACTGTGACTCAAAGTAGTCTAAAAACAACAGAATAATTGTTCCCTGTTCTGTATCATGCTCATTCCCATTCTTACAGTCGCTGCATCAATCCCTCTTGCTAAGATTTGTTCTCTCCTTTGCTGACCTCTGTCTTTCCCCTTATAGTGTCTTTTCCAAGACCCCTCCTGATAACATGCCTGAAGTATGCAAGGTGTAGTTTCACTATTCTTGTCTCTAAGAAACACTTCCTCCAAGAGATATTTTTTTTTATTCTTGCACAGTCCATGTTATGGCCTGAGAACAAATATATATGGATTAAAGATATCTAGAAATCTGAATCAAGTCAATGACAATAAATTTGCAGTTAGTATAGGGGAAAAGTTTTTCAGAATATTAAAGCAAAATACCCAAAGGTTAAATGAACTAAATACGTTGCTAAATGCCATTATCTAAGATCCATAAAACTAACAGAAAAACAAAGTTCTAAATAAAAAAAAAAATATGGACTAGCCAAATAGTGTGCTGTGTCATGGAAAGAAGTGATATTCATTTGTGATCCAACAAAGTTTTTATTTCTCACACTGTTAAAGCTTTGGCCAGATCATCAGTGAAGATAAGAGCCTAGGTTCTGGAGGGAGCAAACTCCATTATAACTGTTGCATTCAGTTTCCAGGAACATAACCCGAAATAGCAGAAAACATTTGGAAACACTTCTTAGTGGTTTTAATTAGTTGGATAAACTCAGATTATGAGAAAGTGACATAAAGAACATCCAAAAAGAGATAAAGTATGGGCTAAGATAACAAAGTGTTTATGAAGTGTGGGTATTTATGAAGAAGTTGCATTAGAAGGAATTTTAGTACATTATATCAACCGGACACTAATTCCACCTTTCTAATGATGGAAAAATCTTGGTTTTAAGTACAAAATAAATCTATTCTTGTGCACTGTTTATTTACTCCTGCAAACGGAATGTTTCAGAAAGGGAGGAAGACCATAAACTATATGGAATGATACAGTGACTACAGCAATGAGTTCAAGTGTGTCAGAGATGATTAGGGTAGCACAGTGTAGGACAGGATTCAGATCTGTTGTTTATAGGGTTGCTATGAGGTCATACTCAATGAAATCTAACAACAACAACAATCACTAAAACCTTACAAAATAAAAGGAGGAACTGCAGAAGCAAAAAGGATAAAAAGATTTAAAAAAAAAGCTAGAGAAGACAAAGCAAAACATTATAATGAAGTGTGAAATGATCTGGAGTTATAAAATAAAAAATGGAAGAATTCACTTAGCTTTTCTTAAGCTGGAAGAACTGAAGAGTAAATTGAAGCCTTGAATTGCAGTTATAAGAGATGCTATGGAAAATATCTCGCATTATCCAGAAAACATCAAAAGATGATAAAGGGAATACATATGTAAGAAAGAAAAATATATGGATCTGCTCTTAAAAAAACCTACAAGATAGTGCTAAAGCTGAAACAAGAAC
>NW_006399851.1:1333610-1356109 GCF_000299155.1 Elephantulus edwardii
TTAGAAGAGATCCATATTTGTTCTCCTTCCCAAGAAAGATGATCCAATAGAATGTCAAAATTACTTAACAGTAACATTAATATCACACATAAAACCTATACCTAAACCAAGAAACTGTTGTCTGATCAAAGCAAGGAATTACAGCATGGCTTAAATTCAAGAAAGATGCATGTCAAGTATTTATGCTTTCTTCATAATTGATCAATCTGTATGCTAAAAAAAATTTTTTTAAAGTTGGACTTTATGAAGAAAATGTAGTACCAAGATTGGAGGACGGCTAATCAACAACTTGCATTATGCAACCTTGCTTGCTAAAAGTGAGGAGGACTAAACTACTTGTTGAAGAATATCAAAGATGGAAGCCTTCAATATAGATTACATCTCAACATTAAGAAAACAAAGATCCCTGCCACTGCACCAAGAGACAAAACTATGACAGATGAGGAAAGATTTAAGTTGTCAACAATTTATTCTCATTTAGATGTACAACCACCACCCTTAGTGCCAGTAGCCAATAAATCAAATATGTAGCATTTGGGGAATCTGTTGAAGACTTCTCTAAAGTTCTAAGGAGCAACGATGTTAGTTTAAAAATTAAGATACACCTGATGCAGACAAGTATTTTCAATTAATTGTTATGCATCTGAAAGTTAGACAATAAGATTACAGAGAAAAATCTATGCCTTTGAGTTGTGGTACTAAGAAGATAATTGGATATCCCATAAACTTCCAAGAAAACGAATATGTTTTGGAGAGAGTACAACCAGGGAGCTCCTTGGAGGCAAGGATGCAAAGCATCATGGAGGAGATTGTCCTTGGAAAAGAACATCATGCTTGGAAAGGTGGAGGGTTAGTGAAACAGAGGAAAATTCATAAAGAGATAGATTGGCACAAGGAATGTAATAATGAGCTAATAAAATATAGTAAAGATGGTGAAGATAGCACAGGACAGAACAAGGTTCTTATCTGTTATTAATAGGGCACTATGAATACTACTCAATTCAGTGACACCTAACAGCAATCTCTTTTGGGTTCAAAACTATTCCTTTCTATACTAATGGGATTTTGAGTAAAAACCAAAACTAAATCCATTGCTGCTGAGTTGATTCTGATTTTTTACAACCTTCCATCATGTTTCTTCATTGTTTTACATAATGTTTTTTTATTGCTCTAATTGCAAGGATTTTTGTTTTCTTTATGTTGAGGTATAATTCACATTGAAGGGTTTAGTCTTTCGTATTCATGTATTAAGTATTTCAAATCCTCTCAGTTTTCAGCCTAAGCATATCTTGGGTGTTAGTGAGTCTTCCCTTAATTCTGATGCTGCATTCTTCCTAATATAGATTGTTGTTGTTAAGTGCCATCGAGTCGTGGAGTCATAGGCAACTCATAGCTATCCTATGAAAGAAAGTCCTCAACATTTGCATGCATAACTTTCATCCTTTCTCCAGGTTCAGGTTCATAGGGTTTCCAGAGGCAAGCTATTTACAGAAGAGAATGCCACTCCTGCCTCCAAGCTTGTTTCAGCCACGGAGCTCCCCGAACACAGTCCACCATGGGTAACCATTATCACATTTGACACATCAGTGGCACAGTGTTCAGCTTCACAGCAACCACAAGTTACCTCTGTACAAGTAGATGACATAGTATATTTTCAACATACAGAATTGGTGGAGGAGCAGTGAACTGCCAGGTTTGGTTCAAGCACAGGTGTTGAAGCCCATCAAATAGGGCCTTGTAGACCAGGTCCATGTTTGAGTCTATCCTCAGAATAGTATGAAGTCAGTAAAGGATTATTAGCATGTTAAAAGTTTGTTCTGAAAGCAGTTAGAAAAGTAGTTGGATGTTGAAGAGCTATTTGGATACCAGGAGGTTCTAGAAGTTGATTCAGTTGCCCAGGGACAGATGAGAGACATTATTTCAAAATGAGATTGATGGTGAGAAACAATACAATGAGGTCCCAATAGCCCGAAAGCTCTTTCTGACTCATGCTTAAAAGCCAACTAGATATATTAATCTGTGAACATACTTAGGTATACAGATGATTTTCTTTATATTCAAAATCTTATTAATTCAACATTTTTCTGGCTTTAAATGAAATTCTTGGCTTCCATTCATGGCATAATTCAGCTTATTTGAAATATACGAGAAAGTACCATGTTAAGTTTGGCATGATACATAATGTGATTAACATAGTTATTAACTTTTTTTCCTATTTAATCTCTCCTACTGTAGGGGATGAAAAGAAAACTTGATCTGGAATAACAATGAAAAGTTAAAGTAACTTTATTTTTCTTGAATTCAATGTGACATATGGCTTAAATATTTTCATAAGGATTAGGGTAATTTTCTGTATAAATCTATATTAGATCATTAGCTTTTAGGTACTTAAAATGCTCCTGAATAACATGAAATGATTTTTACTCAATTGATTACCTACTTAGGTTAAACTTGTCAGCAGAGCAATATCTATTTTAAAAATCCCAAATTATATTTCTACTTTTTATTAATAGTAAAAATCATAGTTTGTCAAAACTTTACATATTAAAAATGTATAGGTTGATTCATAGATTAGGATTAATTAAGTGCAGGTTCCTTTACTTAATACTAAATATCCTTGCCCCATAATTTGACCTAATTAATTGCCTGCCAAATTGAACTTCAAGTATGCTTAAACACTTGTTGAAAGAAAGTTTATTGAAGTTCCTATTAGGAATGGTCACTACTGGGAAACATAATTTATTGGACTATATGTAACAGGAATAAAGTCAGGGAGATTGATCGAGAATTAAGAAGATTGTTTGTATCTTAGATAAACCACTAAAATATTTCCAAATGTGTTTATATTTATGCCAAGGATTGTTGGAGAGCTCAAAGATCCAGGATTTCTAACCCCTCCATCCCCGCCCACCGTGAACCATTATTTAAGAGCTATTTTATTTCAGTCTTTATTTTTCTTAGGCTTCTTTTACTTATTAAAATAATATACAAATTATAACTAATGCCAACTAACTGGAATTGTTGTATTTCATTAACAAAAGTACCTCAAGTATAAGCCTAGGATAAAATAAAGCTTTCATAGAAGAATATAGTTTCAAATTCTACCCCCAATGTCAGTGAAACTACTCATTGTCAGCAAAATTCTCTGAAAGTTATATGCTTATTTTTGCTCTATAGGGAATCAAGTGTCACTTGTTGTTTATAGAAGGTTACTTCAATGACTGATTATTATTAATTACCCTCCTGAAACAATTTCAAGTCAGACAAAACTCAAGTTTCGAAATTAAAATATTTATCAGTCTTTCTCATCTCAATAGGATGATCTTCATGGTGGTTGTTATTTGTACCTAAGATAAAGGCAGAAATGGCCAGATTAGCACCAAAAGGATTTTGATGAGTATTCCTTATCTGGACCTACACTATATTGTACTTACACTAGGAATACTTAAGGGAGCTCTGGTGGGCTACTGGTAAGAAACTGTAATTGTTGTTTTTGTTGTATACAGTCAAGTGGGAACTGACCCATAGCCGATCCTCTAGCAGGTTTTCAGACTGTTAATTGCATGGGAGGAGATTGCTCATCCTTCTTCTGCCAACCTGAAATCATGTGGTTCAAATCTGTTCAGTGAGACAAAGACAGAAAATCTCATCCCATGTGATTTATTGCCTCTGCCAACTTGCTGGAAGGTCAGCAATGAATTGGCTGTGACTCAAGGGTACACAATAGCAACAACAGGAATCTTTACCTACAACTTGAACATAAATAGAAAAAGCTATTTATAAGTATTATGCTTGGTAAAAAGATCAAGGTAACTCAGTCATTGTTTTCAATGACTGAGTTGGAGCCAATTCATAGTTTACCCTCTAGCAGGTTTTCAAGCATGTAAATAGGACAGCAGGAGATTGTCTATATTCCTCCACAGAGTCACTAGTAGAATTGACCTTCCAGAAAGACCAGACCTATCCATTAGAATAACAGTTGCCTACTGACTATGCCACTAGACACCTCTTGGTAAAATTCAAGGTCACCAAAAAGAGGAAGATCTTCAGTGAAGTCGATTGACACAGTGAATGAAACAATGCTTTAAACACAGCAGCTATTCTAAGAATGGTTCAGGATCTGTTCACAGGGCCACAGTGACCCAGAGAAACTCAAGGACACTAACATCATTGTTGACATAAACATGTTTGAGAATTTAAAAAATGTGTTACTAATATTGACACCTGGACCACGGAAATGGGATTTTCATGAGAAAAACGGAAAGAACAGCTGACTTCCTAAACAACATACCTCCGGAAACTCCATGAACTTTCATACATGTCGATAGTTGTTGAAAGGCTTCATGTGTTTTGTTCATAGCATCACTATGAATCATGATCAACTTGAAGGCAATCAACAACAACAGTAAAAAAAATGATATAGTAAAAAGATAAAATATTAAGGTTTTAGCAAGTTATTTATAAGAAATATGTAGAACTTGTTCTCTCTTCTTTCATGAGGAGATCTGATAGTGCATATTGTATTGACCTGTTAAATGCTTAAGAAGGAGGTTCAGATTCATGAGTGACTAGTAGATTGGAATCTGATGGAGAAAGATGGATAGCCTTTTCTTGAGATTTATAGCCTCAGAAACCCAATGGAGGATAACTATGAATTAGAAACAGCTAAACTGCAGGGAATTCTCTCTTCTTTTTGTTTTAGATATTTTAAAAATAAACGTTTCTGTTGCTTTTGTTGTTAGGCCTGGTCCAGTTTTCTATGAGTCACAGTGGCTCTATCAACAACTCAGAACATTGCCCTATCTTGCCCCACCCTCACGATCTCTGCTTTGCTTAAGACCATCGTTTCAGTCACTGCATCAACCCATCTTAATTCAGGATCATTCCTCTCTTAAATTGATTCTCTACCTTTCTCAGCATCATGCGTTTTCTCAAGGTTTGACCCTTCCAGCGAAAATGCTCAGAATATGTGTAATCACGTTTCACCATTCTCACCTCTAATGAGCACCCTGATTGCCCTTCCTCTAAGACAGATTTGTCTGTTCTTTCGGCAGTTCATAGGATAGTCAACACTCTTCTCCAACACCACCACTCAAAAGCATTGATTTATCTTCTGTTTTCCTTATTTATTGTCTAGATTTCAGATGCATAAGAAGCAAATGAAAAAATGTGGTTTGAATCTTTTCCAAATTTCTTGTCATAGACTCAGGAGCACTTCAAGGGCTTTATCTGCTAAAATATTTCAATTATTGTTCCATCAATGTCTGAATTCTATTTTTTCCTTTGTGAATGTCTTCAGTGCAGCTTTCCTGTCACATTGTCTGAGTTCCAGGGCCCTAGTTGTTGGCAAATTAGAAATTTGGAAAATGGAGAGAATTCCTTGCTAGCAGTAGTAGCTGACTCCTTAAGCAAGAAATGTGAATAGAGGTGAGAGATTGTGGAAGAGAGGAAGGAGACATACAAAAAGTATAAAAGAAAACAAAATTTATTTTAAGGGTTGTATTTTTTAATTAGTAAACGCAAAAAATATTATGTAGAGGATCTACTGAGGCTGTGCAACACTTTAAAGTAGCAACTCCTTTCTTTGTCTTTTATCATCATATTATAATTCTGGACTTTTATTTTTTTTGTAACACTGATATATTTAATAAATGTTTTCTTACACTTCTAACATTGCTGCTGTTTTGCTCATTCAATGTCATCAATTCGGTTCTGATTCATAGGAATTCTATGTGCAATAGGATGTAACACTACTTGATCGTGTGCTGTCCTAACAATCATGGCTCTTGGGTGCATGCAATTTTCCAAATAATCAGAGTACTGTCTCCTTTGTTCCAAATGATGTCGAATAGAATAAGCCTATATGATAACACTGTGAAAGTTAACTTTACAACTGGGATCTTTTCTAGGGTACTGGATAGTCTATAGCTAACCTCTTCATGATCTCCCCATTCTAGGATCTGAGAATGTCCCATCTCTGCATTTTTTTCAAATATATGGGTATGCTTTGACATGATTCTACCAGATGTTTCCTTCTCAAACCAACTTAGGAGAAATAAAGTACAAGTGGATTCCTCTCGTCCTTAGTGTACTGCCAGGAACAGAACCTTATCAATTAGTGATCTTGATGGCACCTGAGGTGGGGACTCATGCCCCATGTAGCACATTAGCACCAATGACAGCCATTTAGCACATAATCTATCCCTGACATTGTGGGGTTCTGAGCTGTGCACACCAGGAAATTTGAATCCCAGGGTCCCTGTTGTGTTATTTACCTCTGCTTTGAGCTCTTAAGTCCACCATAGCCATTTAGTAAATTATCAGTGTTCTTATTGGCCCTAAATTGTGCCTAATTAAAAATCTGACCTCCACAAGCTAGTCCTCTTTCTAAAGAGACAGAATATAAACAGGAAAAATCAGCTAATTGCTACAAAAACTGCTTTTGCGGCACTGTAATTGGACCTCAGTGAAACAAATGAACCCACTGGGGATTCCTTAATGAATGTTTAACTGCAAACGGTAGTCAGGCACTTAAGCAGCCAGGCTGATGGTCCCTAATGAAATCAAATAAAATCAAATAAAAGAATCTGGCATTTTTACTAACCAGATTTCTTGGCAAGATGACATGAAGAATAATATATTTCTGAGTAAATAAATATAGGAAAAGTTATAAATGGAGTGGTGAAAAATTTGTTGGAACTACTCAGATTACACTTAGAAAAAATCATCTCATACCCACCCCGTCTCTCTCTCTCTCTCTCTCTCTGTGTCTCTCTCTCACACACACACACACAGACACACACACACTGCATGCACACGCACATAGAACAACAAAATAACACATGCTATTTAACACATGGATCTCTAAGTGGTGGAAGTAACTTGAGGGGCTAGTTCTTGGAAAATGACACTATATAGGAAAATGTGGTAGGTCAGAGAGAAAAGGACTCTTAACAAGATGAAATGACACAGCAACTGTACCAATTGCCTCAAACATTTCAGAGATCACAAGGATGGCTCAGGATAAGGCAAACTTCAGATCTGCTGTTTGTAAGGTCACTCTAGGTTGTAGTCAACTCAGCATCAACAAACAACTGAACTTGAGCTAGTCTATTTTCTTGTGGACACTTTTAAAAATGTAATTTCCTTTCTTTTCCTTTAGTTTAAAAGTATTTTTTTTAAAGTGACAAACATCAACAGCTTAGTTTAAAATTTTAGAATTATTCTTTTTCAAGTACTTGGCTTTATTCATTGAGAATCCCCTTGACTAATTGATGATTATTATTTCTAAAGATATTAATAAGCTTTATAATTTAGACCTTGACTGTACAGTGTTATGCCAGTTCTTGTTGTGAGCAATGCCACAATTCTTGAATTGGAAGGGATCACTAGGCTTTTGATCCATGCTACTTATGTGTGAACTCAAAACTTATTACCAAGTAGCTGAGCACATAAATTATTTGTACCACCCAGGAAATACATATCTATATTAGAAGAAACTTTGTAAATTTCTGTTGTTATTCTAAAAAGACATTAATAATTTGCACCCACCAAGGCAAGGTAAAGCTGATGCTTATTAAAGCTCCCTTTCCAAGACTTGATGTTAAAGGAAGCTGATGAGTATGCTTAACTCATAATGACCACTTAAATATACATGATGAAAGAATAAGTGGAAAAGGTTTGCTTGCCAGGGAGTTCTGAGGATACCTGAGGTGCTGACTTTAGCCCTTGTGGGACTAAGGTTGAATGAAGGGACCACTTTGTCTGAAACACAGGAGTTCTGACTTTGCAGCTCATGTCCATTTGGAACTAGCCATGGATGGCTGAGTATGTATAATAGAACCCAACCAGACAGTCCAGATTTTTCAGGCTGTGAGCTAGTGTGGATTACCTGATGATTTGCTCTAGAATAGACTTTTGTATATAGATGTTCAAATCTTTAACTATGATAGACGACTCTTCATAGAAAAAGATATTCTTGTTTCCTCAGAGTATTGGTTGGATAGGACTGGGCAAATCAGAAATCAACCATCTAAAATGAGAGGATTAAGGCATAATGAATCAAGCACTTAGCTTGCATACTTCCCTGAATATAGATGCTAGTAAGGGAAAGGTTGATCCTTTAGGCAATGAGAGATAATGGTTAGAAAAGCTAAAGAATGGTCTGTGTTGTCACAACTTTGAAAATTGGCTTTTCTATCCATTGCATTATTCCCCACTGGAGACCTTGTCTCCAGCAACTTTAATTGCAGACACAAGGTCTTGCAAATTATCAACAACTGTGATACCACTAATATAAAAGAGTACTTTCCACATTGAAAATCTGTGGTGGAGAAAAGGTGAAGAGACTTTGGTACTTCTGTAAAGAGAGTGAGGCAAGGTGTAGCCAGAGAAACCCTGGAGATGGAGCCACTGTTAATAATTTTCCTTGCTAGATGATGCAACAAGTAACAGGGAAGTATAAGATCCCAGGAAGGATTAAAGAGTGCTTATGGGCCATATCTACAAGTGGTAGTTGTCCCTCAGGCATTTTATCTCACCATCTAGATATTGTCACATTGTTTCACCTAGCTGGAACTCATTGCTAACAGGTTCAATCCAACTCACTACAACCCTCAACTTGGTTTCTGAAACTACAAATCTTAATGTGAGTGAACTGCCTATATTTCTATTTTTCCTAGTGATGTGAATTGCCTATTTTTCTCCCCTGGTGATGTAAGTTCCAAACTTTTAGCAGTTTGTGAAAGAAGCAGATACAACGTGGGGGTGATTGAGTCTGACATTAACCTGCTTAATAACGGAGAAATAATAATATCTATAGTTGCTATAATCAAGGATGCTTTCGGCAGAATGTTAAATGATCCAGGAAGTATTAAAAGAAGATGGAAAGAATATACTGAGTCGCTGTATAGAAAGGAATTGGAAGACACAGAAGAATTTCATGAAACAAAATATGAGCAAGAGCCTATGGTGATGAAAGAAGAAGTTCAGGCTACTTTGAAGGAAATGTCAAAAAAATAAGACTCCAGGAATAGATGGTATACCAATTGACATATTTCAGTTAACAGATGCTGCCCTGGACGTGCTCACCAAGTTGTGCCAAGAAATCTGGAGAACAACCACTAGGTCAACTGACTGGAAGAGATCGATATTTCTTCCTATCCCAAAGAAAGGTGACCCAACAGAATGTGGAAACTACAGAACAACCTCACTGATTTCACATGCAAGCAAGATTTTACTGAAGATTATCCAAAAATGACTGGAACAGCACATCAACAGAGAACTGTCAGAAGTCCAGGCTGGGCTTAGAAGGGGTCGTGGTACTGGGGATATTGTAGCTGATGTTAGATGGATCTTAGCTGAAAGCAGCCAATACCAGAGGAATGTCTATCTGTGTTTCACGGACTATGCAAAGGCATTTGACTGTGTGGATCATAACAAACTATGGCTGACTCTGAGAAGAATGGGAATCCCAGAACACTTGATGGTTCTAATGCGAAACCTATACCTGGACCAGGAGGCAGTCGTCAGAACAGAGTAAGGGAACACTGCATGGTTCAAAATTGGGAAGGGCGTACGCCAGGGATGCATCCTATCTCCATACCTTTTCAACCTATATGCAGAACAGATTATCCGGCAGGCTGGGCTCTATGAGGAGAAATTTGGGGTCAAGATTGGTGGATGATTTATCAACAATCTGCGTTATGCAGAAGACACAACCCTGCATGCTGAAACAGAAGAGGACCTGAAGCACCTGCTACAGAGAGTCAAGGACTGCAGCCTCCAATATGGATTGAGGCTCAATATCAAGAAGACAAAGATTCTCACCACTGGACCAATTGGCAGCATCAGGATGGATGGTGAAGAGATTGAGATTGTACACAGCTTTAGTTTGCTTGGCTCCACAGTCAATAGTCTTGGCACCAGCAGCCAGGAAATTAAAAGGTGCATTGCCATGGGAAAGTCTGCTGTTAGGGACCTCTCAAAAGTACTGAAGAACAATGGTGTCTCTCTGGAGACTAAGGTGTGTCTGATACAGGCCATGGTCTTCGCAATCACTTGTTATGCATCAGAGAGTTGGACAATGACCAAGGATGATAGAAGGAGAATTGATGCCTTTGAGCTGTGGTGCTGGAGAAGAGTATTGAGAATACCATGGATTGCTAGGAAAACAAACAGATCTGTCCTGGAAAGGGTTAAATCAGGTGGCTCCTTGGAGGCAAGGATTCTGAGGCTCCATCCAACATACTTTGAACATGTTGTGAGGTGAGACCATTCCTTGGAGAAGGACATCATGCTTGGAAGGGTGGAGGGACAGTGCAGGAGGGGAAGGCCCTCTATGAGGTGGATTGATTCAGTGACTGGGATAATCTGGATGGGAGGGTCAGAGACAGTGCGATTGGCACAGGACAGAGCAGAGTTTAGGGCTGTTGTACATAGGGTCGCTATTAGTCGCAAGCGACTCGACAGCACATAACAACAACAACATACTATATAAATATCTACATGGTCAGACATTCCACCTCACATTGTCTTTCACCTATTTCTACTAATCATTGAGTCCAGTGTCTGCTACAAATTGATTCACAGACCCTACTAACAGTTGTGGAGTTTATTAAGAAAATAGGTTGGGGAATGGAAGAGGCAAAGAATATTACACAATGGAAGTCCAGATTTAGTCCAGCCGTCACAGGTAGGATTTACAAAGTACTATTCTTTAATTAGTTCAAACAGCTTCATAGTCGACAAGTGAAAGTCTAGGTTTGATTCAGCAGCACAAATGCAAGGGGCCTTTGGTTTCCTTCATCATCCAGCAAACTTTATCTCAGAGCAGTTACAATTTCCTCTCATTAAGATTTACAGTTTTGAAAACACAAAGGAAGGCCCTTAAGAAGTCAGAAATTACTTGAAAGAAGTTTTAGTTTTCATAAATGAATAACCTGATGTTTCTTCTAGTCTGTCGTAGTATAGAAGTTCACATGAATGATCCTGCTAGTATCTGCACTACTGGAAGTATAGCTTACAGGATGATAGTAATATGATATGTACAACTACCACAGTACCACAAACCAACAAGTAGGTGATAGATTTTAGTTACACTGAGTCAAATCACAGTTCTCCTGAGGTAAGTTACTTAAACACTTAATTCTCATTTACCTCAACTTCTAGTTGATAATATCTACCTCACTGACTTTTCAGAATCAAATAGAATGACATATGTAAAGGCTCTTTAATAATAGTAACAGTCGATTAAATGTAAATGCCCTAGACATTTTAATTTTTCTTTAGATTCTTACATTATAAAGTTAAAAAAAAATAAAAGATGTCAGGACAACAATGGCAGTAGACTCTCTGATTTAGATTAATTATGGCAATCCACTGGAATTGGTAACCCAAGTTACTGAGTTAATTTAAAGCACTTTATTATATTCTGAGTGCATCTAGTACTTGAAATAACTGCTAGCAAATTCTTTTCAAGTAGAGATCCTTTGGGACTACTTAAACAAATAGTTAAGACTCATTTGAAAACAGCAGCATTCATTTGCATACAAACAAAATAATGTGCAAAAGCTTTTAAAAACTGCTCAGTGGTATGAATTTAAACCTGGGGCCCTAAGGAACAGTATGTACACCTGTAATTCATGAAGCTTAGCTGTTTACCTGTAGCTCTGAGCCACAAACTCATTTCTTTAAGCAGTCAACTGATCCAAGAAAATGTATCTTCCAGGCTTTTAATGAATTCAATGCACTTTTTCTTAATTTCTCAGTGTCTGGGTTCTTAGTATCATTCTTTTTCCCTGATTCACCTCCATTATGTAGATGATTCAGGTGTATTTTAGGGTTTGTAGCAGAAGTTTGACAGGAGTCATAAAACAGATGAAGCATTAACTACAGCAGTACCTTTCTGTGCCACAAAGTTATCATCCTCTCCAATCCCAGCCTTTTACTCAACAATGTATCATCCAATATACAAGGTAAACGTGTTTAGTGAGTCAGCAAAATACAAATGCTTGTTATCTAAAACAAAAACAAAAAAAAAAAAATCCAGGCAAACGTAATCCAAAGAAAACCAATTTATGCCCTGGAGAAAGACTGGCTGATGTAAAAAATAAAGTTAGACTGGTCCATTTTTATAGTAAAAGATACAGACTGGGGTGATGAGTTATTCACCCAAAGGAAGCATAAACTATTAGCTGACACATCATACTATAGGGCCCTAGAATGTGTCTGCAAACAGACTAAGGGGAGAAGGGAGGAGACAATCATAAAAGAAGAAATAAAGTCCTATGCAGAATTCGGGAAAGAAGGTACACCCAATGAGGAACTGGGGAAAGGACTTGCTCCCTAGGGGGATAAAAACACTTGGTGAGCTGTGGAAGACACATGAGCCTGCTTATTTATCTGGGCTAGGATGCTCAATTTTGCCAAATTGTTTAATAAAACCTCACTCTCTCTAAACTGAGTTTGGATCAGATTTCTTGAAAGCTTGTCAGGCCAATACTGTGCAAAACGTATCGGCAAGTTCAGATATGATAAGGTACCAGGAATGTGCCATTCTCACCTCAGGAAATGAGACAGTGCCCCTGGGATTGATAGTATTTTTTACAAATTTGATTGCTTTCTGAGACTTGTCTGTCCACTCAGAATAGCAACCCTGAGAGAGGAGAAGACACATCTCACTTTGTAGTCCAGGTGCCTGCCTCCCAGTGAGAACCAGAAAAAAAAAAAGAAGATCCTGTTCAATATCAGTATATTGATACTGCAGTTATCAAAAGGGACTTCCTCTAGTAAGAGATTACTGTTACCTGATTTACTCTACTGTTACTCTAAAGTGGACCTCTGTTTATAGAAGCAGATGTCCAAAGTTTCGATTGTAATAGAACATTCTCCAGAAGAAAAAAATGTTTGCTTCCTCAGAGTACTGGTTTGGTGTTTTTGTTATGTGCCATCGAGTAGCTTGCAACCCTATGTATAATAGCTCTGAACCCTGCTCTATCATGAGCCAATGTTATTGTCTCCAACACACCTAATCCCAATGCCCCAAACACTAAGTCAATTCATTTCATCCCGTGTCTCCGTGTCTTCCTCTCTTGCACTGTCCCTCCATCCTTCCATGTATGATGTTTTCTCCAAGGACTATTCCCCCCTGGCCACATACTGAAAGTATGTGAGATGAAACTTCAAAATCCTTGCCTCTAAGGAGCAACTTGTTTCACCTTCTCCAGGACAGACCTATTTATTCTCTTAGGAGTTCATGGTATGTTCAATACTCTTCTCCAGCACCACAACTCAAAGGCGTTGATTCTTCTTCTTTCTTCCTTAGTCATTGTCTAGCTCTTTAGTGCATAACAAGTAATTGCAAAGGCCATGGTTTGGATAAGTCTCCAGGCTGACATCATTGTTCTTCAGTATTCTGGAGAGGCTGTAGGCAGTAGATTTTTTTTTCTAATGCAATTAGTCTTTTGATTTCCCAGCTGCTGCTACCAAGAGTTTGATTGTAGAATCAAGTAAGATGAAGCTGTTAACAATTTCAAACTCTTCTCTATCTATAATGATGCTGCTAATTGGTCCAGTGATGAGGATCTTTGTTTTCTTGACCTTGAGCTTCAATCCATTTTGAAGACTTCAGTCCTTTACTTTCAGCAGCAAATGCCTCAGATTCTTCTAGTTTCAGTAGACAAGGTTGTGTCATTTGCATAACCCATGAACTTTGACATACTAGACATTATTAGCAAGATGAGATGGATCAGGTTTGGTGACTTTGAATCAGATAATCACATTGTATCCTATGGAAGGAATGAAAAACAGAAGAAAAGAGGTGTTGAATTCATCCTCAAAAAGTCATTTTCAAATTCTATCCTGAAATGCAGTATTGTAATAGGAAAATATCCATACACTTACAAGGAAAACCTGTTAACGCAACTATTATTCCAATAAACACTCCTACATCTAGAGTTAAAGAGGAAGAAACAGAAAATTTTTACCTAATCATGCAGTTTGAAATTGACTGCAAATTTATGATAACTGATGACTAGAACACAAAAGTTTGAAACAATGAAGAGGGAACAGTAGTTGGGCTCGGTGATAGAAATAAGTCTGGAAAGAGAATGACTGAATTTTGTATTTTAACTGATTGATTCAGTTCAAACAGCCTTTTTTTTTAAAAAAAAAAAAGACACAAATGAAAACATTACATATGAACCTCACCTGATGGGCTGCATAGGAATCAGATTGACTGTATCTGTGGAAGAAAACGTTGGAGAAGTTCAATATCAGCAGTCAAAACTATGATGGGATGGGGCAGGGGACTGAGTCAAATCATCAATTACTCATAAGCAAGTTCAAATTAAGGCCCAAGAAAATTAAAATAAGTTCATCAGAACTGAGATATGATCTTGAATCTATTCCATCTGCATTTCAAGACCATTTTAGTAATAATTTCGAGGCATTGAATAACAATGATGAAAGACTGGATGAGTTGTGGGATAATATCAAAGATATCATTCATGAAGAGAACAAAAGATCGTTACAAAGACAAAGGAAAAGAAAATAAAACCAACCACAAAATAAATAATAAATAAGTGGCATGGATCAAAAGCCTAGTGATCTCTTCAAATTCAAGAATTGGGGCATTGCTGGCAACAAGAACTGGCACAATGCTGATATAGTCAAGGCAGAAAAGGATGCAGACTTTCCTAGTGCAATGCTTCTTTTTATTTACTGAATTCTGATACCAAATGTATTAATTGTAGGTCCAAGTTGGATGAAGTTGTTGACAGTTTCAATCTCTTCTCCATCCATCATAATGTTGCCAATTGTTCCAGTGGTAAGAATCTTTATTTTCTTGATATTGAGATGTGATTCATATTGAAGGCTGCATTTCTTAATCTTCTGCAACAAGTGATTCTAGTCTTCTTCACTTTCGGCAAGCAAGGTTGTGTCATTTGCATAACACAGGTTATTGATGAGTCTCCCTTTCTGATCCTGAAGCCACATTCCTCTTCATAGAGTCTAGCTTCTCGAATAATTTGCTCAGCATACAGATTGACTAGGTATAGAGAAACAACACAATCCTGACACACTACCTTCTTAATTTTAAACCCTGCTCGGTTTGCACAACAGCTTCCTGGTTCACATATAGGTTCACATGACCACAATTAAGTCCTCTGAGACTCCCATTCTTCTCAAAGACAGCCACAATTTCTTATGGTCCTCACAGTTTTTATTAACTATGCAATAGTAGTTGGGTTAAATCAGACCCTCCATGAGAGAGAGAGACTGCCTTATACCCAGTTAGTGAAAACTTGTGAGTTCTATGCTTTTGATTGGGCACTAACACATCTTGAAGAACCAGAAGTCACCATCTACATGGATTCAAAATATTCCTGGTGGGAAAATATACCTTTGGGAAAATTTCATATCATTTATGTTTAATTCATGTAAATTGTGTTTCATACAATCATTTATGTGTGGTTATTATGTGCCATTGAGTCAACTGTGATTCAGTTAGCCTGGGAACAATAGCTCTACACCCTGCCATCTCCTAAGCCAATCTCACTGTCTCTGACACACCTGTCCCCTTGTCAGTAATATTGTCAACCTATCTCTTCCAAGGTCTTCTGCACTGGCCCTCTACCATTCCAAACATAACCCTTCTTAAGGATTAGGACCTCTTTGCCGCATGCCTAAAGTTTGTGAGGTGAAACTTCACAATCCTTGCCCTCAAGGAGCAAAATGGTTTTACCCTCTCTAGTATAGACCTGTATGTTTCCTTGGAAATCTATGATATGTTTAATACTCTATCCAGCACCACAACTAAAAGGCATCGATTCTTCATCTGTCATTTTTACTCATTGTCCAGTTCTCCAATGCACAGGAAACAATTAAGAAGACCATAGCATGTCTCAGGCACACTTTTAGGCAGTCTCTAGACTGCCATCCCTGTTCTTTAGTGCTCTAAAGAGGTCTCTGACAGCAGACTTAACCAAAGCAGCTCATCTTTTGATTTCCTGACTGCTGATGCCAAGTGTGTTGATTGAGGATATGAGCAGGATGAAATTGTTAACAACCTCAATCTCCTCTTCATCTATCATGATATTGTCAATTGGTCTAGTGGTGAGAATCTTTGTTTTTTTGATGTTGGGATGCAACCAATACTTAAGACTGTAGTCATTGAGCTCCTGTAGTAAATGCTTAAAGTTCTCCTCAGTTTTGGTGAGAAAGGTTGTGCAAATTGCATAATGTAGGTTGTTGATGGTTCTTGCTCCAATCCTGATGTCATATTTCCTTCATTGGGTACAGCCTCTCAGAATATATATTCAGCATATAGCTAAAAAGTATGGAGAAAGAACTCATCCCTGACTCACTCTTTTCTTAATTTTGAACCATTCACTGTTTCCTTACTTTAGTTGGACTACTGCTTCCTACTACAAGTATAGGTTTCACCTAAGCAGAATCAAGTGTTCCAGGACTCTCATTCTTCTCAATATTAACTTCAATTCATTGTGATCCACACACTCAAATGCCTTTGAATAGGCAATAAAATTCAAATAGGCAGTCTTTTCATACTCTTTGCTTTCGCTAAGATTCATCTGACATTGGCAATGATACACCTAATGCTAATGTCTCTTCTAAACCCAGTTTTTATTTCTGTTCTTCTCTTTAGTTTCTTTTTTCCCTAGAAGCTGTGAGATTAGTTTATTCTAGTTGTTTTTCTATTTATTGGAGATCATAGGTTAAGTACTTTGTTTTATTCATATTCCCATTCTTCTCAGAGTCAGCCAGAGTTGTTGTGATCCACACAGTCAAATAAATATATATCTCCTAATGGGATATATTCCCAATGGGAATCTCAGAACACTTGATCGTGCTAATGCAAAACCTATACTTGGACCAAGAGACAGTTGTCAGGACAGAGCAAGGAAACATGGCATGGTTCAAAATTGGGAAGGGTGTACACCAGGGATGTGTCCTGTCTCCATAGTTTTTCAGCCTGTATGCAGAACAGATTACCTGGGAGGCTGTGACCTATGAGGAGAAATGTGGGGTCAAGATTGGTGGAAGATCTATCAACAATCTGTGATACGATATGCAGATAACACAACTCTGCTTGCTGAATCTGGGGAGGACCTGAAACACTTGCTACAGGGGGGGTCAAGGACTGCAGCCTGCAATATGGATTGAGGCTCAATGTCAAGAAGACAAAGATTCTCACCACTGGGCCAATTGGCAGCATCAGGATGGATGGTGAAGAGATTGAGATTGTTCACAGCTTTAGTTTGCTTGGCTCCACAGTCAACACTCTTGGCACCTGTAGCCAGGAAATTAAAAGACGTATTGCCATGGGAGCAATGCTATCTCTCTGGAGACTATGGTGCATCTGATACATGCCATGGTCTTTGTTATCACTTGTTATACATCAGAGAGTTGGAGGATAGAAGAATTAATGCCTTTGAGCTGTGGTATTGAAGAAGAGTATTGATGGTACCATGGACTGCTAGGAAAACAAACAGATTCATCCTGGAGAGGGTTAAACCAGGTGACTCCTTGGAGGCAAGGATTCTGAGGATTCGTCTGACATACTTTGGACATGTTGTAAGGAGGAAACAGTCATTGGAGAGGGACATCATGCTTGGTAGGGTGGAGGGACAGCACAGGAGGGTAGGCCCTCTATGAGGTTGATTGATTCAGTGACTGGGTAATCAGGATTGGTGTATCAGAGACAGTGTGATTGGTACAGGACAGAGCAGAGTTTAGGGCTGTTGTACACAGGGTCGCTATGAGTTGCAAGCGACTCAACGGCACATAACAACAACAACAACTATATCCCAACAAAATCATAAAACTCAACATGTGATCCCAATCATATACAAACTCAATTTAAAATTATCTTGGGAGTAGATTTTCTTCATTTAATTCTGATGGCCAAAACCCTGGCAAATTACGGAATTACATTAAAGATATCATCTATAAAGAAAACCAAAGATTTATTAAGATAAAGAAGAAAAAATGAAAATGTATATCAAAACAGACTCTAAGACTTACATTGGAATAAAAAGAAGCCAAAACAAGAAGAAGGTAAGTGAGTTGAAAAGATTTCAAATAGTATCAAAAATACAAAGCAATGACAAGGTCACATTGCTGGCATGGTGTGTAGAGAGAGGTGAGAAAAGAAATGTGAAGGATCCATCAGGAACCTGAAAAGATGGGGTAATGGTGGGCACAGTTTAATGATGGTTAATTTTATAAAACAAAATATATGGGAATGACTTTATGAAACACTGTATATAAATTCTATATGTAAACCAATACAAAATAAAAATGTAAAGAAAACAAAGCAAAATATTACAATGAAATATGCAATGAACTGAATTAGAAAACCAAAAGAAAGAATGTATTTAGTGTTTCTCAAGTTAGAAGAATTGAAGAACAAATTCAAGACTCTTGTTTTGGTTGAGAATTGATGTGGAATGTTTGGGTTTTTTTATTATTTAAGCCTCTTGTTTAGAGGCAACACCACCTCGTGGAGGGCCTTTGTATTTAAAAGTCTTTGGGTCTTTGGGCCTAGTGTTATTATTTTTGGAGGAACGTTCTTCTTATTGGTACAGCACTGGTCTCTCAATTTGGTGCACTGAGGTAACCTGTGGTTGCTGTGATGCTGTAACCTGTGCCACTGGGGTGTCAAATGCCATAATGGTTACCCATGGTGTACAGTGTCTAATGGAGCTTGTTGATTAAGACAGTTTTGAAGCAGGAATGGAATTCACTTCCTAATCAACATGCCTCTGGAAACAGTGTGAACTTAGAGAAATAACAATAGTTATAGAAAGGGTTCAGGTCTTTTTTTCATGTGGTCATTATGAGTCGTACTAGACTCAATGGCAACCAACAACCACAACAGTTACAATAATTAAGGATTCCATGCACAAACTTAGAAAACTATGAGGAAAATTGTACTTATATGAAACCTACATTTGAACTAGAAAGTAGTCCTCAGAACAAAACAGGAAATCACTGCATGGTTCAAAATCAGGAAAGGAGTACGTCAGGGGTGCATCTTGTCTCCACACTTTTTCATTCTATATGCAGAACTAATCATTTGGGAAGTAGAGCTTTATGAGGAGTAATGTGGCATCAAGATTCAAGGGAGACTCATCAACAACTTACATTATACAGATGACACAACCTTGGTTGCTGAAACTGAAGAAGACCTGAAACACTTGCTGCAGAAGGTCAAGGCTTGTAGTCTTTAATATGGATTGAAGCTCAACAAGAAGGCAAAGATTCTAACCACTGGACCAGCTGGCAGCACCATGATAAATGGATAAGAGATTGAAGCTCTTAACACAAGCTGTTGCTCAGCTTCACAATCAACTCTTCTAACACCAGAGTCAGGAAATCAAAAGGTGAGTTGCATTTGGAAAATTTGCTATCAGTCACCTTGCCAGAGTTGCTGAAAAGCAACGATATCGGTCTAGAGACTAAGTTGCACCTAATTCAGGCCATGGTCTTCACAATTACTTGTTATGCTTCAGAGAGCTGGACAATGAACAAGGGTGACAGAAGAAAAATCAATGCCTTTGAGTTGTGATGGTGCTGGAAAAGAGTCTTAAACACATACCATGGACTTCCAAGAAAACAAATAGGTCTGTCTTGGAGAGTTTCTCCTTGGAGGCTAGAATTTTTAACCTCTGTCTCATTCTTTGGGCACATGGCCAGGAGAGACAGGTCCATGGAGAAGGACATCATGTTTGGAAGGATGGAGAAACAGTACAGGAGAGGAAGTAACTAGATGAGATGGACTGATACAGTAACTGGGGCAATGTAGGTTGATGTGTTAGAATTAGTGATTCTGGCTCAGGACAGAGCAGGGTTCAGAGCTGTTGTACAATAGGTCACTATGGGTCACAGGTGACTTGACAGCGCATAACATGACAACAACATGGAACAAAATCTTGAATGATGCAGGAAGCATCAAAAATATTTAAAGAATACCTAGAGTCAAAAAAATTGGTTTACACTAAACCAATTTAAAAAGTAGGGTATGATCAAGGACCAACAGTACTAAAGAAAGAATTCCAAATAGAATTAAAGGCAATGAAAAAAATAAGGTCCTAGGAATTTATGGAATATAATTATGTAAGTCAGGAAACAGATCAACCCTGGATGTGTTCATCAGTCTCTGTTAACAATTACTGGAGACATTTACCTGGTCAGCTGAATGGAAAAGATCCATTCCAGTAAGAGGAGACTCAACACAATGTGGAAATTATCAAACAATATCATTAATATCACATGCATATAAATTATTGCTGAAATTATTTAAAAATTACTAGAAGAGAACACTGACATGGAACAACCAGAAATTCAAGCGGGATTCAGAAGAGGTCATGGAACAAAGGATATCATTGCTTGTATCAGGTGGATCATGGCCAAAATCAGAGCATACCAGAAAAAAAGGTTTACTTGTGTTTTACTGATTATACAAAGGCATTTGACTAGATCACAACAAATTATGCAAAACATTGAGAAGAATGAGAATCCCAGAACAACTAATTATGCTCACAGAAAACCTACACACAGAAGAAGCTTTTATATAAGCACAACCAAGAGAATATGATATGGTTTAAAATCAGGAAAAAATGTGTGTCAGGTTGTATCCTTTCTCCATATCTATTCAGTTTGTATCCTGGCAAATTATTCTAGAAACTGGAGTGTATTAAAAAGCATATAGCATCAGAATTGGAGAAAAACTCATCAACATTCTGTATTTCAATATAACTTTGTCTGCCAAAAGTGAAAAAAAATCTCAGCAGAAGACCAAAGATTTTAGCCTTCAATAGGGATTGCATCTCAACAGCAATAAAATAAAAATCCTCATGTCTGGACCAACAGGCAACATCAAAATAGATGAAGAGCAAGGTGAAATTGTCAAGGGTTTCATTTTATAGGAATCCACAATCAACATCATGGTAGCAGAAGTCAAGGAATAAAAAATATGTTTTACCTTGGGAAATCTTCTTTTAAGGACCTCTCCAAAATTCTAAAGTGGAAGGATGTCAGTTTAAAGACTAAGGTGCACCTGATTGAGATTATGGTATTTTCAGTTACTTTCTGTGCATCTGAAAGTTGGAACTAGGAATTTAGAAGGTTACAATTCAGGGTGTCATCTCTGGGAGTAAGTTCAATCTTCTGCAGCACTCTTCATGTCTTGACTTTTCCCAGTGTCAAGTAGATTCTTTGCCCAGAGACAAAAGTCTCAAAAGGAGGCATTCCACTCTTGACATTTCTTCCTTGATGGTACTGAGGTCCAACCTCTCGACTTGCTTTCCTCCTCTTTTATTTCTGATCATGTGTCACATCATGAACAAAATTGTGTCTCAAAAAAATGCATGATATATATTTATATAATATGGAAACTGTGTAATGATTTCCCATGATCTGATGAACCAAATAGTTGTAAAAAGAATTAAGCATAGAATGCAACATTCCCTAAGTCCATTACAGCCCTAATTAATATTAGAAGACTTCCCTAAGATATGGATATATTATATAACATGCATTTTTGAGAGACACAGTTTAATTTATAATGGATGCTAATGAAGAAAGCCACAGAATCCCAAACGTAGAAAACTTCCTGATAACAATGGCCAAAATTTATTTTACTACTTTTTAAGGTTTTGAAGATGGTAACAAAATTCACCCGTAAGGAAAACAGCTAAGGATATGCGGGATTTTTTTTTCTCCCTTAATAATTGACTTTGCAAAAGATTACTTGAATTTTAAGAATTACTTTTGAAAAGATGGCTGTTTTTGTACCAGTTAAGCAAACTTGGTTGCCTACTTCCTTCCTTTCTAGGGGTCAGCACTCGTTTGTAAGTGCAATGCTCATTTCATACAGCTGGAGAGAAGTTTACATTGTGGTCAGCTGAATACCATGACTGCCTTCAGAGCAGTAAATAGAAAGTCATTTTTGGATGACTCTTTGATCTATTTTAGATGCTGAACTAATGACTCATGAGTGGCTGGCCTTTCTTCTTTAGCAACAGTCTCTCGAATATCTCTGGTTTTCTGTGATTAAAATCATCAAAGACTGCTATTTACAATATATGAAAGTTCAGAGATATTCACTCATGGAAAATCAACTGTATTTCATGTGGTCTGTTCTCAAGATGGCCTGGTATTGAATTTAAAAGATACTTTCATGGAGCATTACATTGTTATCAGTAAACAATGCTTAAACAGTGGAAATAATGAGACAATTGTATGCTGTCCAAACAAGATCTAATTCTATAATCATCAACTTCTCTTTTCACAAGCATATCTATGTATATGACAAAATTTAAATTTTCTCTTAGTGGCTCTCACTTTCCAGTTACATAATATTTTAACGTTTATCCAGTTTTTAAAAGTGTTCTCCATATAAATAAAAATTTCTAAATAAAATTCAGTGGTATCACATTAATCATGGTAAATAAGAACAAGAAATTATTTTCAAT
>NW_006399851.1:1356209-1363392 GCF_000299155.1 Elephantulus edwardii
TTGTTCCTGGTTGTACTCCCCTCCACTATCCCATTTTTTGGTGACTTCATCTGAATTCTGAACAATTCACAAAGTGAGAGCTACTGTGTGTTTAAAATTACAAATTTAATCTATTTCTACACACACATATTTTATAGATTTTTTTAAAAGCCAACTATACTATATATTTTCACACATTAAATTAAAAGCTATTTTCTTAATTACTGAATTTTTCAACTTTCACATACATATAAAGCAATTGCAAATACTATAGTTTGGGTCAGAAATACCTTAAAAGTTAAATTGGTATCATTTGACACTTCAAAGAGGTACCTGATAGCAGAGTTGCTCAGTGTAAATCTTTTGATTCCTTGACTGTTACTATGGGTTGTGGTTATGGATCCAAGTAAAATGAAAGCATTGACAACTTTAATCATGTCAAAATTGGACAATGAATAAAGGGAGACAGAAGAAGAATTGATGTGATTGAGTTATGGTGTTGGATAAGAGTACTAAATATCCCACAGACTACCAAAAGAAAAAAAATACATCTGTATTGGAGGAAGCACAACCAGGATACTTCTTAGAGACACGTTAAGCTTTTTCTTACAAATTTTTGAAATGTTACCAGGATGGTTCAAACCCTGGAGAGAGAGGTGCGAAATGTATGATGCTTGGGAAGGCAGAAGGTCATTGAAAGAGAAAAAGAGTACGTTTGATTGACATAATAACTACAATGATGGCCTTGAGCAATGCAGAAGTGTGAGATGACACAAGATAAAGCGAGATTTCAGTCTCTTGTTCATGGTCCTGATATAAGTTGTAGTTGGTTTGTCGGCATTAACATTTCAGTTTTGATTCTACTGTATAAGTTTCTATTGTTACTCATAAATAACTCCAAAATTGAATATTTAAAACAACATGCACATTTATTATCTCAAGAACATAAACATGACTCAGCTTTACCAGGACTCAAGCATAGACCAGTTGTCATATAGAGGTACCACCGGCGAAAGAAGTCTTTCCCTAAAGCTGACCCTCTAATTTAGACTTTTAGCCTCTAAAATAGTAAGAAAATAAATCTCTGTTTCTAAAAGCTACCAACTTCTAGGTGTTAAAGCAACTCTAGATAATTAAAACTCTATCTTAATTAGTTTGACAGTAGTTTGAGAGATGTTACACTATTGGCTTTGATGACAGATATAAAATACTATAATATTTAAGGGATTCAGAAGAGATTTCCACTAGCTGTGCAGAATCACAGGGACATCTTTAGTAGGGTAATCATCTTCCCCAGAACTCTGGAACACCAGAGTTGGATGAGCAGTCCCATGAACCACTTAGGACCACAAGGAACTCCGTCAGATAGGGAAAGTAACCACCTCCTCCCTGGACTACTGAGACTTGAAGGCTGCGCTATTGAAACTTGTCACGTCCCTGGGCCTTTTTGTTAAGCAGTATGTCCCAGTTAACACTCCTGAGACTTTGCCTCTCCCTAGGAGAAACTGCTTTACCATAAGACTATGTGACAGGACAGAGAACTTAGTAAAGGGAAAGACTCCAACTCCCTGCCTCTCAAAGAACAAATGGAGAAGAAGCTTGCACAGAAAACAAGAAATAGATCTTCCCTTAGATGAACCCCAGAATAGACTGCCACTGGGAAATTCAATTGGAGGCAAGATTTAACATTTGCAACTTATCAGTAACATCATAAAGATATGGAACTGTCAACTGCACAACATGACAGAAATTTCCTCCCACATATCAAGAATAACTTTGCGTAGTGTCAAGAAAGCAGCAGGTAGCATCAAACTTTATGAAAGACAAAATAACCCTTCTAATAAAGCAGATCAGGTCACAGACCCAGTGAATATCCAAGAGTCAGGAAGGCAGAAGAAATATATCAACATGGATATATATGAACAATCAATGAAGAAGTTACAAATTATGGAAGAAAGAATTGACACCCTACATAAAGCAAATACCCCAGAGACAGGAGACAGAAGAAATATATTGATGTGGAATTACATGAAAAGGTACTGAAGAAGTTTAAAAAGATGGGGGAAAAGGAATTGAGAGCTAAACTAAATACTAACTAAAAAGCTATAAGGTTTTTTAAAAAATCAGTACAATACAGAGAGAGTTCAATGAACATGGTACTGGAAATAAAAGAAAAACAAGAAAACGCAATCCAGAATATCAAGATGAAAATGGCACAATTTCCATTTCCCTCCCCCTTCTATTAGGGAGGAACAAAAAAATAAAAAAGAAGCATGGAATAAAAGAGATAGAACAAAGAGTCAGTGAGCTAGAAGACAAGAACCTCAATGAAAATTTACTGGAAGAAAAAAATACAGATAAGATAGAAGGAAAATTAAGAAAACACTAGAATTATGTGGGATCACAACAAATAGAATGACATGCAATATGCAGGAGCAATGATTTTGTAAACTATTATCTAACTTGGTAGGCATTGGAGAGCATTATACTGAGTGAACTGACTCAGTCCTACAAGGACAAATATTGTATAAAACCATTATTGTAGAAAGAGTACAAAGATCCAAGCGGAAGGGAAGGGTGGAAGCATAGGGATGAGGATGTGCAGGGGAGGAAGAATTAATCACGAGGTTGTACAATTTGATGGAAGATGGAGAGGAAAATTAGAAGAATCTATTCTGGAAAGCAATGTATTCAAATTTTGTAAATAAACATGTATAATAAAAAAAGAAGACACAACTTATATATTAAATGAAAAAAGGTGACATTCTAATAGAATCAAATGAAATTAACTTAATAACAACAGAATATTATGAAAAACTATACATCAATAAATCTGAAAACCTAGAGAAGATGAAGAAATTCTTAGAACCTCACCTCTTTCCTTCTTAGAACCTCACATCTTTCCTATGCAGATTAATTTACACAGACAGATGTACATTTGAAAAAACTCATCAGAAAAGAAGATATTGAGTATGTCACAAAAAGATTCTACCAAAAAAAAAAAAAGCCCTGACCTCGATGACTTTACTTGTGAATTCTATCAAACATTCAGAAAAGAACTATCATCAGTTCTGCAAAGCACTATAATTTACAATAGCCAACTACAAGATGACATACATGGGAATAAACATAACTAGAGACACAAAAGACTCTTACAAGGCAAACCACAAAACATTACTATAAGAAACAATAAGAAATATAACTAACGAAATGGAAAAATACTCCTTTTCATAAATAAGAAGACTCAACATTATGAAAATAACAATATTTTTAAGCAATTGATCATTGGATTGTACAATTTGATGAGGGGTGGGTAGGGATATTGAAAGAATTTGTTTGGATTTGTATTCTACTTTTGTAAAAAACTAGGAGGGGAAAAAAGCAATCTACATGTTCAGTGAAATCCCAATACAGACACTGCATTTTTTTAAAGAGCTAGAAGAGGCAATTGGCAAGTTTATTTGGAAAGGAAAAGAGACCTCCAATTAGCAAAGCTCCTCTGAAAAACAAAAATGAAATGGAAGGCATAGCACTCCCTGATCTCAAAACCTATTACTTAGCCACAGTAACCAAATAACATATAGTATGTATAGTAGTATAGTATAATATAGTATAGTATTTGCATGGTATTGTTAAAATGACAGACACATAGACCAATAGAATAATATTGAGAACCAGAATTAACCCATCTACCACCTACAGACAATTAATATTTGACAAAGAATCAAAACTTATTCATTGGAGAAATGACTTTCTCTTCAACAACTGGTGCTGGCAAAACTGGAAATCTATCTGCAGAAAACTGAAACAGGTCCATATCTCACACCATACATAAAAAATAAACTAAAACTCGATCAAATACCCAGGAGAAAATCCTAACATTTTAAGAAACGTAGAGGGATCAAACTTAGAAGTCCTAGCTTATGGCATAAATAGGCTTGCAACTAGAGCCAGAAAAGCACAACCAGAAGAATATAAAATTAATGAATGAATCTTTCTAAAAATCTAGTCCCCATGTGCATAAAAATATTTTTCCAATAGGGTAAAAACAGAATTTCTAGACTGAGAGAAAGCATTTGGCAGCAACATTCCAGACAAAGAACTCAAAATAAAAATTTTTAAAAATTGAAATTAATCATAAAAAATACAATGTATAGAATAATTGTGTGAAACACAAATACAATGTAAATGATCATATAAAACTCAACAGTATATGAATGAAACATAATGAGTTTTTATATGCAAACCAATAAACAATAAATATTTACTTATTGAGAAGAGGCTCTGGCATAAGGGATATAATTGCATATTTGAGTTATTTTTATTTTAAATTAAGTGAAATTTATGAAGTTCAGTTATATTTTTTAGAGATGGGCTATTTTCACACTACCGGTTGGTTAAAAATTGTTTTCCATTAAAATTTTTATTAAAAGTCAACTCACCATGAGTGTGGATTTAATTCTGGGCACTTTATTTAGTTTAATTTATCTATATACTGAAAAGGTTTAAAAAAAGATAGAAGAGGCACGTATTTGATATTATGTACCAGATTTCACAGATGTTAAACTTTTTATTTAAAATCAAATTTTTACTTTATACTGGTTTACTTACAAAGTTTGTATACATTATTTTTCACACCAAATCTTTCCCATTTCCTTTACCCACGCCACCCTCCACCCACCAAATTGTGGGACCCTGTGATTAACCACTACCTCCATTGACCTTATGATTAACCACATCGCCACTACCCCCACCACCCCTGCTCATTCTCATTCTTCTGCTCTGCCCCTTCCCCCACTGAATCCTCAGACACCTTCTGCAATAATGGTCTTATATTTGACCTTACATGACTAAATTAGTTTACTTAGCACAATGCTCTCGTTCCCAAGATAGGTAGTAAGTTACAGAATATTGCTTCTGTATGCTGTGTAGTATTCCATCGTGTGAATGTACCATGATTTCTCAATCCATTGCACTGTGGTTGGACAGTTCAATCATTTAAACGTAATGCTGCTATGAACATTGGTGTACAAGTCTGTTTGTGTCTCACTTCTCATTTCCTCTAGGTATCTTCCAAGCAGAGGGCTAGCTGGGTCATACAGAATTTCTATTCTTCTCTCTTGTTTATTTAGGAAACTCTGGTGCCTTTAGTGCATGTGGAGTAGTGCTGCCAATCCGAAGACAAGCAGTTCAAATCTACAAGCTTCATTCTTCCCACACAATTTACAGCCTCTGTAAGGCCATTGACAGGACAATTATGAATCAGTCCCAGATTTAACAATATAAAGCAACACCATCACTATTTACTTTGGATATTTATTGTATTAAATCCGTAGATTATTTTCTTCGTCATGACCATTTGGGTAAGTCCATCTAGTAAATATTTTACTTCTAGGATTTTGTTTAGTTCCTTTTTTTATGTTGTTTTTCTTTTTGTGCTGAAACTTAACATTCCTATTGAGATTTTACACACTTGAAACATGCTTTGTCTGTTTTCCAGTTTTTAGTCTCATTGATGATAACTGAAATGAATCAAATGCCCCAATCCCTAGGTCAATTTAAACTAATTTTGCTGTTCTTTTGTGTCATTCAGTATGAACTGACCCATAGTTGACTCTCCAATGTGTTTTCAGAGGTAATAAAAGGTACAGAAAGAAGTTGCCAAACCTTCTCCTGCAGAACAGCTGGTAGATTAGAACCCTGCGCTTTGGGATTGCAGCAGTTTCTTATCTTTAGGATACCAGAGCATAGTGATACCAATAAGACAGGGAACAAACCGTTGAGATTTCTTAGCATATTAGCTATTAGGGAAGCAGACTACCTCATCTTTTTCTCTGGGAGAGCTAGGTAGAAGCTAATTAATTTTAATCTTTCAGTTAGTGATCAAAGGTTTAGTCCTACAGTAGGGCTCCTTCTGTACCTGCAATAACATTTATTATTATTATTATTATCATTGTCATCATCATATAAGAATACTCCCTTAAAATTTATTGCCATTGAGTAGAAAATAACTCATAGTGAATTTTCTAGCAAATTTTCCGATTATATTGAGTGGAGTTTTGTGTGCCATGACTTGCACAAGATAAAAATTATGGAGTACCTCCTTTATCAAACTCTAAGTAACATTTTCTCCAGTTGTTGCTATTGTTAGGTATCTTCAAGTTCACAATGACTCATAGAAACCCTATGAACAACAGTTCTGAACTTTTCCCTATCCTGTTATGTCCTCATGATCTCTTATATGTTCAAGTCCATTGTTAAGTCACAGTGTCTATTTTGTGAGGCATCTCCCACTTTCTCAGATCCTCTATCTTTCTCAACATGATGTCTTTTCCAAGACCTGGCTTCTCTTGACAACATGTGTAAAGTATGTGAGATGAAGTTTCACCACTCTTGACTCTAAAGAGCATTTTGGTTGCAGTTCTTCCCAAGTAAACTTGTTTCTTCTTTTGGTAATCCACGTTCAACAATGCATCAATTCTTCTTTGTGTTAAAATGTACCCCATTGTTGTTGTTGTTGTTAAGTGCTGTCAAGTCATAGATGACTCATAGCAACCCTATGAACGAAAGACCTGAACACTTGTATAACTTTCATCGTTTCTCCAAGTTCATAGTTTCAAGAGTTGAGCTATTTCAGAAATGTATGCCACTCCTGCTTCCAAGATTGTTTAAATTGGAGAACTCCATGAAACACTGACCAACATTGGTAACTATGATCACATTTGACACATCAGTGTCACAATGTTTAGCATCACAGCAGCCATGAATTACCTCTATACAGAAAATGTACAGATCAATCCTATACCACTTAATAGGATGTTTGGCCAAAACCAATTAAAACCGGGCCAAGCACTGCAGATTAAATCACCCACCTCTGGCTTGGTAGCATCACTTTCTATCCAGTAGGCCAACAGAGCTTTCTCCATGTTGTTGTTAAGTTGTAGATGACTCATAGCAACCCTGTGACTGAAAGACCTGAACACTTGTATAACTTTCATCATTTCTCGATCTTCATAGAGTTTCTAGAGGAATATGATATAAAATATAATAACATCACCATTTCATTCTCACTTAAACTGGAAGGAAATTATCCTGGTTCTTCATCCAAGCCTATAGACATCTAGGATCAATAACACACCAGGGTGGGTATATAGGAGATTGTAGAGTAGAAAGGCTCAATTCTCCTTAAACTACAGTCGGAAAA
>NW_006399851.1:1364905-1368165 GCF_000299155.1 Elephantulus edwardii
TATTATTTCTCGCTATTGGTCATTTTTTCTGTTGATTAATCTTTGCAGCATTCAAGATATTAAATTTTTGCCTCTGTAATACCGCTTCAATTAACTGTCAAACTCCATGTCTATGCTTAGTCCTCTAATTTAAGTCTTTAAATTGTTTTTTACTTTGTTTTGTTTTTCTTGGTGCAACTTATCTTTCTCCCTCCCCCATGAATACAGAATTGATTATATTCAACATGGCTGTGTCTCTTGAAAATATTCATAGATCCAATGGTGGCCTACATAAAAAATGCTAAAGTATTTAGCATATTATTTTCTTATTACCAAGCCTTAGGCTATCTTCCTAGGTTTATTTTTCATTTGCTTTTACCCCACTTCAGCCATAGAAGCAAAACATCATCATATACATTGTGAAAGAAATATTTAAGGCTTTCTCACAAGGTTTCCTGTTTATGGAATTTTCCTCCTTGTCTAACAACGAAAATAATATCAACATGCCAAGACACAATTAAACTTCTCACTACCAATTCTTATATACTGTTGTTGTTATACGCCGTTGAGTCACCTACAACTCATAGTGACCCTATGCACTACAGTCCTAAACCCTACTCTACCTCGTGCCAATCTTACTGTCTCAAACACACCCATCCTCATTATCCCACTCACTGAATCAATCCATCTCACTGAGGGTCTTCTGCATTGTTCCTCCTCCCTTCCAAGCATGGCATCCCTTTCCAAGGACTGATGTCGCCTTGCAACATGTTCAATGTCTGATGAAGCTTCAGAATCCTTGCCTCCAAGGAGCAGCTTGGCTTCACCCTCTCCAGGATGAAATTGTTTGTTCTCCTAGCAGTCCATGGTATATTTAATACTCTTTTCCAGAACTACCTATCAAAGGAATTAATTAGCCTTCTATCATCCCTAATCATTGTTCAACTTTATGATGCATAGCAAGTAATAACAAAGACTATGGCTTGGATCACCCACACCTTGGTCTCCAGATTGACACTGTTGCTCTTCAGTACAATATATAATATATATAGAGAGAGCTCTGGTGACCTAGTTGCAAGAAGCTGCACTGCAATCCTGAAGGCATATGGTTCAAGGCCACCAGCTGCTATGCTGGAGAAGGATGGGCAATGTCCTCCCATGTGATAACTACCTCTGAAAACCAAGCAGAGGTTCAACTATGGATCAGTTACCATGGTACATAATAACACACACACACACACACACACACACACACACACACACACATATAAAGGCAGCTCAAGAAGACAAAGCAAAGCAAAGAGCTGGAGCTAGAAAAAATCCAAAGAGAAGAATATTCTCAGTATTTCTCAAGCTGAAAGAACTGAGGAAGAAATTTAAGCCTTTGGTTACAAGACTAAGGAATCTATGGACAAAATATTGAGTGATGAAAAAAGCATCAAAAGAAGATGGAAGGAATACACTGAGTCATTATACCAAAAAGAATTAGTCAGCATTGAAATATTTCAGGAAGTAGCATATGTACAAGAGCCATATGAACAAGAAGGAAGAAGTTAAAGCTACACCGAAGGTATTTGAAATAAAATAAGACCTCAGTAAATTATATAATAACAATTTACATATTTCAACAAACAGATGCAGTCCTTAACATACTCACTGGTCTCTGCCAAGAAAATTAGAAGACAAATTGCTTGGGCAACCAACTGGAAAAAATTGTATTTGTCCTTATTCATCAAAAAGATGATCTAATAAAAAGTACAAATCATTGAACAATAACATTAATATCACACATCTGTAAAATCTTATAAAAGTTTATTTTAAAATGGCTAGAGCAGTACATTGACAAGGAACTTCCAGAAATTTAAACTGGATTCAGAAGAGGCTGTGTGTGGCCCATGGTGATACCATTAATGATATCAGATGGATCTTGGCTGAAAGCAGAGAACCGTAGAACGATGTTTGTGTGCATTTAATTGACTATGCAAAAGTATTGCATTGTTTGGATCAAAATAAACTGTGAGTATAAATAAGAAGAAAGGAAATCCCAGAAAACTTACACATGTTTATGGAAAACCTATACCTAGAACAAGAAGCTACTTTATGAATTGAACAAGGGAATACTGCAATGATTCAAAAACAGGAAGGGTGTGCATTTGGATTGTATCCTTTCTCCGTACCTATTCAGTCTGTGTACTGAGGATGTTATTCAAGAAGTGGCATCATGATTGCAAAAGACTCATCTACAACTAACATTATGCAGATGAGAGAGCCTTACTTGCTGAAAGTTAAGAGAACTTGAACCTCTTACTTCCAAAGATAAAAGATGACAACCTCAAATATTGACTACATCTCAAAATCAAGGAAAAAAAAAATCATCACCACTGGATGAACAGGCAATACTGTGATCGATGGATAGAAGGTTGGAATTGCCAGTTATGTCATTTTACATTAATCCAGTCAATACTCAGAGTAACAGCAATCAAGAAATCAAAAGATTTGTTGCTTTGGGGAAATCTACTATCAAGGACTTCTCCAAAGTGCTAAAAAGCATCAACATCAATTTAAAGAATAAAGCACACCTAATCAGAGACATAGTCTTTTCAATTACTTTATATGGATCTGATAGTTGGATAATGAGTAAAGACTACCAAATAAGAATTGATGCCTTTGGGTTGTGGTATTAGAGAAGAGTATTGCATATCCTGTGGATTGCTAACATGTCTGTTTTAGAAGAAGGGCAATCAGGATGTTTGTAGGGTCGAGGATGGTGACCTTTCCTGTCGGCAACTTTGGGTATGTTGTCAGGGTTTGTTAGTCTTTGGAAAAGTATATCATTTTGGGAAAGGTGGAAGATCAGAGAAAAAGATAATGAGCCCCCAACAAGATGGCTTATCATAAGGATGGTGCAGAATAGGGCAAAGTTCAGATCTGTTGTTTATAGGGTTGCTGTGTGTCATAGACAACTCAATGACACCTAAGAATAACATGATAAACTACAGTATACAGTAACTGTTTCGTTGGTCTTTGCCTTTATTAGATCGTAGAGTTCATTTGAACAAAGCTCTGCTGTTGTCCCTTTTCTGTCCAGCTCTTGTTAATCACTTATACTTGCAACTGCTATTTAAAACTCTAGTTGTCTTTTCTTTTAATTTCATATTATATGTTAAATATGAGAAACAAAAGTAATTTTCTTCCTTTTTCTGAGATAAGATATTTAAACTATGAGATTGTATGTGTCATAGAATATCAAAGCAACAATGACAGACTGATGTAGCTCATCA
>NW_006399851.1:1369800-1379323 GCF_000299155.1 Elephantulus edwardii
TTCAGTAAAATCTTGCTTGCATGTGAAATCAGTGAAATTGTTCTGTAGTTTCCACATTCGGTTGGGTCTCATTTCTTTGGCACATAGCAACAAAAATATGTCTTTCATATACTTTGGACATGTTGTTCGGAGGGACCACTTCTTGGAAAAGGAAATCATTTTTGGAAAGGGAGAGGGAGAGTAAAGGAAGGGAAGACCCTCGATGAGATAATTTCACACAAATGACTGTAACTATGGGTTTAAGTGTGTCAGAGATGATGAAGATGGCACAGGATAGGGCAGACTTCTAATCCATTGTTCATAAAGTGGCTGTGAGTTATAATAAAATTGAGGCCATTATTACAGTACTGTGTCAATCCATCTCACTAGGGAACTTCCTGTCTTTTATTGACTATCCTTCTTTCCAAGCACGCTATCACTTTACAATGAATACATCATCTTAGCAACACATCCAAAATATGAAAGATAAGATTCATCACCTATGTCTTCAAGGTGCACTCTGGATGCACTTTTTCCGAGACATGTATGTTTGTTCTTTTGGTTGTCCATAGAATGTTCAGTACTATTCTCCAGCACAACTCAAAGTCATCAATTTTTCTTCTGCCATCCTTATTCACTGTCCAACTCAGATGCAGGTTATTGAAAAGATAAACTGGATCAGATGCACCTTAGTCTTCAGACTGACATCATTGCTCTTAAATATTTGGAGAGGTCCCTGACAGCAGACTTGCCCGGTGTAATACATCTCCTGATCTCCTGATTGCCGGTACCAAGGGTGTTTATTGTTGATCTAAGCAAGAAATCATTGACAGCTTCAATTCTTTCTCCATTTATCATGATGTTGTCTATTGGACCCATTGTGAGGATTTTTGTTTTATTGATGTTGAGATGTAATCCATACTGAAAGCTATAGTTCTGGATCTTCTGTAGCAAAAGTTTCAAGTCCTCCTCCCTTTCAGCAAACAAGGTTGTGTCATCTGTATAATGTAGGTTATTGATGAGTCTTGCTCTGATCCTAATGTCACATTCCTCTTCATGGAGTACAGCTTTATGTGTGATGGAGAAATTTTCAAGGTAAGTAGTTCTAACCTAAGTAAAAGAAAAATGTTTGTGTGTGTGTGTGTGTGTAGATATATGTATAAGCAATGATGTGAGACTAGTGACTATGGTGCACTTGATTCAGGCCATGGTCTTCACAGTTACTTGCTACACATCAAACATCTGGACAATGACTAAGAATAACAGAAGACAAATTGATGCTTTTGAATTGTGTTGCTTGGAGAAGAGTCTTGAACATTCCAGAGACTGACAAGAGAACAAACAGTGCTATCCTGGAGAAGGTGAAACCAAGTTTCCCCTAGGAGACTAGGCTTTTCAAGCTCCATATCTCATGCTTTGGGCATGTAGCCAGGAGGGACAATCCCTGGAGAAGGACATAATGCTTGGAAGGGTGGAGGGACAGAACAGGAGAGAAAGACCCCAGGAAGATGGTACAGTAACTGCAGAAATGGGAGTAGGTGTGTTGGAGTCAGTGAGAGTGGGTCATGATAGGGCAGGGTTCAAAGCTATTGTACGTAAGGTTGCTATGAGTAGCAGGGGACTGGATGGCACATAACAGCAACAACATATAATATGTGAGACAAAACTTTTGTATATGCCTCTGGAAACTCCATACATTTTGATAAATCTCCATAACTATAGAGGTATTTCAGGCCTTTTGTTCATAGGTCGCTAGGAGTTGTGCTCAACTTGAAGGCAATCAACAGCAACAATAACAATACTATATAAAGTATTTTAAATATAGAACTGCATATAGCCTTGCCCAACATATGTCGGTCATGTTGCTAAGAGAGGCTATTTCTTGGGTAGACTAAGGGTAAAGTATTTTTATAATTATTAATAATGAGATGACAGCCAGGAATGAGATAGAACAGAGAACATGAAAAACAGGGGCCCAAGAGCCCCATTCCAGCTTCCCTGTGTCTTTATTGAAAATTATCAGGAAGTAAATCACAAAGAGAATTCAATGCAAATGAAGCCAAGCTCTTTCTATTGAAAACCTTCCCCTTGACCCAGAATGGGAGGGGTTAGCAAATACAATGCAAGAATTAGGAAACCCTTAAGGATTACCTTGGTGCCTCAGGGTGAATTCTAGTTTGTGAATTTTTCACATCCTGAGATAGCATTCAGTTTATTACAAGTAGTTAGTATTGGCTTCCCATACTTGGAGAAAGACATTATGCTTAGAAAAGGGAAGGTCAACAAAAAAGAGGAAGACTCTCAATTTAATGTATTGATCCACTGAGTGTGGCAATGGGCTTGAGTATGTCAGAGATTGCGTGGGTGGGACAGGATTGGATGGGACAGGATAGGACAGGGTTCAGATCTGTTGTTCATAGGGTTGCTGAGTCACATTTGTCTCAATGGCACCTAATAACCAGTACGCGCGCACACACACACACACACACACACACACACACACACACACGACCCATAGGCAACCCTCCAGAGAATTTTTAGAAGAAATAACATGGTAAGAGATTGTTCATACTTCTGCAGAATAGCTGGTGGATTCAAATCATGAGCCTTTGGGATTGCAGTCCAGCTTATAACTACTAGGTCACCAGTTGTTTTTGTTAGGTGCCATTGAGTTGATCAACTCATAGCGGCACTATTAACAGCCGACTGGAACCCTGCCTCTATCCTGTGCCATCCTCATCCTCTCTCACATACTAGAGCCCATTGCTGAAGTCACCATGTCAATTTGTCTCATTGAGAGGTCTTCTCCTTCACTGATCCTCTATCTTTCCAAGCATGATGTCCCTTTCCAAGGAATAGCCTTACCTAGCTACCTATCCAACATATGAAAGACCAGCTTTGCTTCCATGGAGCACTAGAGCTCCCTGTATTTCAATACAAAATTCATTATTATACATATTATTGAAATGTGCCATTCAGTTGACTACAACTCAGAGTGATCCTATGAACAAAATACTTGAAACACTCCCCACCCTGTGCCATCTTCATCATCTCTGACACATTCGAACTTATTATTCCTGTAGTCATATCTTAATATTACAGTTTGAGGCTTGAAATTACTTTTCAGTTTTTTCAAAAATACAGAGCAAATTTTCCCTTTTTTATTCTGATTCCAGTTCTTTGCACATTTTGTTATAATATTTTGCAAGCAAGTGACCTGAATAGATAAATGGTTTAGAAAAATGAGATGAAAATAATGAGACCAAAAACAGTAACAAAAAATGTGATTGTGGTGAGCAGTATAATAAATCAAGTAGGAACTTTCACTGTCTATTGATAATACTTTACAGAAGTGAAATAATAAAGAGAAAGGGTACGTTTATTGCCTTGGACTTACATATTTGAAATTTTTACTTCAGAAGATATGCTAATTTGGAGTCCATATGAGTAATTGGGATGGGTGTGTCAGAGGCAATGCGATTGGCACAGGATAGAGCAGGGTTTAGGGTTGTTGTACATAGGGTCGCTATGAGTTGCAAACGACTCAATGGCACATAAAAACAACAACAACAACAACATGAGTAACTTTACTTTTATAGCGTTTACTTAACATTTTTCTGTTTATAAAAAGAAGATGCATTGTGGGGGTGGCTGAGTCTGACTCCTACCCACTCCATAAAGGGGAACTGTCCCCATCAATAATATTTATAGTACTAAAGATTTAGTTACGTGGTCTGCCACCTCACATGCTCCTGAACCTATTTCAATTAATCATTGGGTCCAATGTTTATTGCATTTGACTAACATACTTTACTTCACAGTTGTAGTGTTTATTAGGGAAATAGTTTGGAGAGTGGCGAGGCAAAGAATATCACACAATGCAAATAGAGGTTTAATTAAGTAGTCCCAAACCAGATAAACAGCAAGATACAATTCCTCCATTAATTTAAACAGCTTCTCAGTCAACAGGTGAAAGCCTAGGTTCAGTTCAGTAGCACAAATAAAACTTCTGGTTTCCTCAATTGCAAACTTTATCTCAGAGCAGTCACAAGTTCTAACTCTCATCTAATGTTTTATCACTGTCTGAGAGTTTTTCTTCAGTATATCTATATATACAGGTCTACTATCAATGGATGTTGCTGGTTTATATTTGTCTGAAAAAGAATTGACTAGTTTAAAGACATTTTCACTGAACATAAAATTCCTCTAGGAGTATTTATATTTACCTTTTCTTTTCTTATTGATATTTTAATGCAAGACTATAGAGAACTTGAATTTCTATTCAATTCCCTTTTCTTGTCATCTTTTCTAATTATTGCTCTCTATTTTTTCTGGGTTTTTTTGTTTTGTTTTGTTTTTAAGACATCTGCTATCACTCTTTAGTTTTTGCCCTTCTAATGTTTCTTCTATGACTGTTCTTGTGATTTCTTTCTTTCTCCTTGATTTTCATCAGTTTGATTATAATGTGCCTAATTGTGTGGCTGTTTAATTTTTGTCCTGTATGGAGACTTCTGAGGTTCTGGGATGTACAGTGTGATGTTTATAATTATTTCTGTAAATGTCTCAAGTATTATTTCTTAAGATATTTTTATTCTTCTTTATTGTTTCTTATAAGGCTCCAGTTTTAGGTACATTATACTACAAGTCTAAAATAAGCTTACCAGCATCTAACAAGTATATTGTTATCTGTTTATATAATACAAGTACAGAATGACCCCTCACTTTCTCTTTTTCTCTCTCCCTCTTGTTGCCCTTGATGCTTTCCTTTTCACATCTTCTCCTCATCTATTTCTGTTTCAATACTTTCTTTTTACCCAACTTCATATTCTGCTGGCATAGTTTACAGGGTCTTATGCGGTTCCAAAAAAGGATATTGGTTCAAAGCCATCCAGGAACATTGTGCCCCGTAAATATGGAACTAAGACACGGTGTGAAGCAGTCCTAATGAGTAACCCAGGAGGTCATCCTGAGTCAGAATAGACAGCACTGGGTCTGTTTATATGTCTTTTGGTTAATTTTGTTTTATTCTAATTTCATATTCCTAGGCCTTAAGAAAAAACATGATGATTCCACTTTAGTATTCCCTTCCAACATCCCCGTGGAGCTAAATGCTGCATTGTATATGTGACTGATGTCTTTGAAGGATCATTCTCCACAAGACTCTTGTAGCTCTGTACATCTTGTCAGCAGAGGCAGTGTCAGCCTTAAATCTTGATTACAGTCCCAGAAATGTTTGTGGAGCCTTGCTTGTCATTTACTATTTCAAAATTAAGTCTCCTTGTAGTGGGTAAGTCAGCTAAGTTTGCTTTCAGAGCATTATAAAAGCATGAGTTACTTCTCCTGTAGCACAGCCTGTTGTAAGGGAGGTCTCACCTAAGTCTTGTCAAGTCACCAACAAGAAATGGAGCTTGTGAATACTAAACTACATTTTGACTTTGATCTAGGAATACCCTGTCATTCTGTCACCTTTTATAAGACTATAGCAGGTTAACTTATTAGCTTTCTTCTACAGCCCTTGACAGGGCCTCTAATAAGTTTCAATGTAGGATCCTGTTTCCAGAATCATTTCACTATCACCTTCACAGGTGTGTATGAGTTGACTGTTTTTTCAGCAGCAATGGCAATTTGTGCTTTAAATATTTTCCCACTTTTCTCCAAAGTTAAAGTGATTTTCTTCTACTCTTCCCTAAGGGGTCTACTTGCATTAACTTTGCAAGAGAGCAGAGTTCAGAGAAATGGACATGTTAATGTCTGTACCATCACAGATATTAATAACCTTCTTCATCTGTACCATGACAAGGGGATTATTATTACTAACAAGTTACTAAGAGTTGATAGATACTGAACAATTTCAGGACATAGCATATGATCAAAAACAATTAGGACTGAAGGGAGAAGTCCAAGCTGCATTGAATGTACTGACAAAAATAAAGCAACAGGAATTGGTATAACATTAATTAAGGTGCTTTAGGAAATAGAAGCAACCCTGGGTGTACTCATCAATTTCTGTCAATGAATATGGAAGACAATGACCTGACCAAGTAACTGAAAGATTTCCATATTTATTCTCATTCTCAAGAAAGGTGTACCAACAGAAGGTGGAAATTATTGAACAGTATCATTAATATTGAATGTAAATAAAATTTTGCTGAAGATTATCTCCAAACCTCTGGAACAATACATTAACAGGGAGTCACTAGAAATCAAGCTGGATTCAGAAGAGGGTATCATCGCCATTGCCTCTTGATCAACTTTTCTGTCACTGAGTTCTCTAAGAAATAGTGACTCAACATTTTTAACTCTGTTTATCCTCTGTGAAAAGTTGTTATTTGTCTTAGCTGCCATGCAGTTTCCAAGTCTTGGTAACTGTGTGTTTGCAGAGTAGGAATCCTCCCCTGGATTTTCAAAACCCTGGCATCTCAGAAGCAGAGTGCCAATATTCCCTCTAAGATATCGTTTGATGATTGAGTTGAGATCACCAACATTTTTTAGCTAATCACTTTGTTCTCAACTCATTGTATCACTTAGAGATTCCTTGTCTCAAATAGTAATTATAATACTTCCCTGCTTAGTATTGAGGGAAGGTTTAAATAAAATTATTGTTTAAAATAGTTGGTAAATTTTTATTAAACGTAAGAAGATTTTTCAAATACTAAGATGTGCTTTATTGTGTCCATGAAATTTAAATGTATGGGCAACAAAAGAGACTGAAATCAGTATTTCTCTTGGGTATTTTGAATGGGAGTGTATCTCTTTGTTTCACAAGTAGGTTGGATGTTGACTTTTTCCAGAATGGTCGATTTTTCAAATGTTTCATTAACTCAGTTAATTTATCTGTTACCAACTATTTGGAAGGTGTGGCTTTATTTCAACAGCAGTGTGACAGTTGAGATATAAGTGTATATGTAAGTGTATATGACTGAAAAAAGCACACTCAACCAGGTTTGATTAAGCAACAGCAAAATCGCTGCTGTGGAATTCGGGTTTTTTTTTTTCTTCGACAGGGAATAGCTGTGGCAATGATCAGTGCCAGCTTGGGAAATTCTAGCATTTTATTTTCTAGCCAATGCTATAATTTTAATCCCTGTTTATTGACCAAGAACTGCTTCATTTACTGAACTAACCACTTTGTACAGCCCATTCGGTGGTTTTGCGGCACAGCAGATAAGCAATATCCATAACTGGCCCATAGATGGCAGCATTCCCAAACAACTACCATGCAGACTCCTAACAGCCATCGCATTCCAGACTCACTGCAGAGAGAACGACTCCATAATCTGTTGACAGGATTAAGGACCCCTGTTGTTTTACAGGAAGTAAAGAAATCCTTAAAGCATTCTGGAAACCTCTGAAGTATATGAGAGTGGTAAGAAGTTGTTTAGTCTATGGCTGTTGATTACTGTTAGGAACCAGTGACTCTCAGGTAACTCACAGTAATCCTGGGAACAACATATCTGACCTTGCCTCATCATGTCATCTTCTTGATCTCAGATATGTTCAGACTCATTCTTGTAGTTAGTTACCTTGTCAATACATCTGATTGAGAGTCTTCTTCTTTTCTGACTCCCCATCTTTCTCAGCATGTTGTCTCTTTCGGAGTTCTAGCACCTTCTAACAACATGCCCAAAGTACATAAAAGTTTTACCATCTTTGTCTCTATGGACCATGTTGATTGCTCTTCCTTCAAGACTTGTTTGTTCTTTGAGAAGTATATGAGATGCTCCGTACTCTTCTCTAACACCAAATTCAAAGGTATTAATTCTTCTTCTGCCAAGTAATTGAAAAGATCATGGATTGGATCTAGTGCACATTTGTCTTTAAACTGACATCATTGCTCTTTAGCACTTTCCTGACAGCTATTTTTCCCAATGCAACAAATCTTTTTTATTTCTTTACTGCTGTTACCATGGGAATTGATTGTGAATCTAAGTAAAAAGTAATTGTTGACAATTTCAATTCTTTTCTCCATCTATTATGCTTTTGCCAGCTGGTCGTGTGATGAAAATTTGGGGTTTTTTTTATATTGAGATGTAAACCATATTGAAAGTTGTAGTCTATGATCTTCTTCAGTAAGTTAAATCTTAAATTTCTGCAAACAAGGTTGTATCATCTGCATACTGCAGATTGTTAATACGTCTTCCTCTACTCTTGATATCACATTCTTCTCCATATAGTCCGGTTTATGAAATTAGTCACATAGTGTATTGATTAAATAGATATGGAGAGAAGATGAAACCTGATATGTATCTTTCCTGACTTTAGGCCATGCAGAGTTCCTTTATTCTAGTCAGACATCTCCATCTTGGTCTACAATAAGTTTTACCTGAGCACAATTAAGTATTTTGAATTCCCATTCCTCTCAGTCTTAGCCATAATTTATTGTGATCTATGAAGTCAAATGCATTTGCAGAGTCAATAAAACACAATTAAACAACTTTCCAATATTCTCTGCTTTTAGCCAAGATCTATCTGACATCAGCAATTATATCCCTTATATCATGGCCTCTTCTGAATCCAGCTTTAATTTCCGGATATTTCCCATCAATGTTCTGTTCATGTTGTTGTTCAGTGCTACTGAATGGGTTCTGACTCATAGTGAATCTGATTGCAACAGAACAAAATATAATAACTGGGATGTGTCATGCTTAATATTTCTACCATGCTTGACCCCATTGTTGCAGCCACTGTATAGGGTCTGTGTCATGAGAAGAATCTTACTCATGTTTTTCTAGGACTCATTAATTTACCATGCATATTGTCTTTATCTAGGGTTTGATCCTTCCTGATAATACATCCAAAAATGTGAGACAAGATATTTCCAAGACAGATTGGCTCAGTGTATGTGTGTGTGTGTGTGTGTGTGTGTGTGTGTATGTTCATATATGTGTATATGCATGTGAATATGTGTATTTAAAATATTATATGTAATCATAATTCAAAGCTATCCATTTTCATTTTCTTCAGTTTTACCTTGAAGTTGCAGATAAGTAATTAATACATATGAGTAATTGATCTGCTCTGTAGTTGTTCCTCAACTTTTTCTAACTGATGACAGCTAGTGTTTGCATCATCTCTTTCCACAGATGTTCTCGGGTTGATTCTTGTGCATTCCACCTTATGAAGTTCACATATATATTTGGTGTGTTTTTTATTAAAAGGTATTATTGGACTTAAAAAGTTATGCTAGGTGATCTCCAGCTTCATTACTCTAACAAAGACTGTATTTTCCATTTATTGGTGTTTCAGCTTTCTTGTTTGATTCACCAGAAATCATCAGTCCTTCATAATAATGTGTTTGACTACAGAATTTGATAAACGTCTTAATTTTCTTCATCTTTGGTAATACTGATTGGTTATGTTCATTTGAATAACAATCATTTTAACAATTCTTCCTTGTTGGTTATAGGTAGTGTCTCATCACTTATAGTATTGCACTTTAGGATAAATCCTGAAATCTATCTAGTTTCCTTTCTTTTTCACTTCCTTTTTTTAAATTAATAAAATGCTATTTCTATTTATCATTGCAAGTATCATAGACTATAGG
>NW_006399851.1:1380568-1406895 GCF_000299155.1 Elephantulus edwardii
CTCCTGCTTCCAAGCTTGTTTTAATTAGGGAACTCCACCAAAAACTGTCCAACAGGGGTCACCATAATTAGTGAGTTTTTTCAGCTATTTCTTCTCATGTTCAGTCCTACTACTTTAATGCACAAAGACCTGGAAAGCTTTCTCCATCCACATCATTAAAGTTATTTTTACTTTGAGGAAGACATCTCTATAGCATGGTGGGTAGAGGCATTTGGCTGCTAAATAAAAAGTCACTGAATTGAATTCACTAGCCCATTAGTGAGAGGAAGGTGAGTCAGTCGGCTTCACTAAAGAGTATAGACTTGGAAACACATTCAGACTCGTCTCTCTCTCCCACAAAGTCATCGAGAGCTGACATCAACTCAATGGCAGTGGCAGAGTGGCAGCTAAATGAGGTAGCTCTGCCCTAGCATCATTTTGAGTGCCTTCCAACGTGGAAGTCCGATCTTTCAACTTTATTTCAGACAATGTAATGCTGTATTTCTAAACTTTAACTAATTTGTATAATTTTATTATTTTTAAAGAGGTAGATCACAAACTTTCAGTCTTTCTTCCTAGACTATAATTGTCTCCAAGCTTTATTTAAAAATATCACCATGGATAACTCTGTTGGTATTATAGCTTCTAGCATCAAGACAAAAACAAGTAACCACAGTGGCATACACTTAGAGATAAGTGACAAAGGCCAGTCTTTTAGCTTTATTTAGGTTGTTGTTATTGTTGTTATGTGTCATCGAGTTGTCTGCGACTCATAACGACCCTTGTATAGCAGCTCTAAACCTTGTGTTGTCCTGAGCCAGACTCACTGACTCCAACATACCTTCCCCCTTTGCTCCACTTACTATATCAGTCCATCTCATCTGGGGTTTTTCTCTCCTGTGCCATCCTTCCACCCTTCTGGACATGATGTCCTTCTCCAAGGACTGTACCTCCTGGCCACATGCCCAAAGTATGTGACAGGGAGATTAAAAATCCTAGTGTCTAAGGAGAAACTTGGTTGTATATTAAATTCTTTCATTTTAGGTTGGCTTTCTAAGCACTGGCATATATTTTTAGCATGTTTCTAAATTAAAACATACTCTATTGCCTTTGCAAATAATTAAAAAAAATAAATCTCATGATATTGTAAATGAAAAGTATTTGTTTATTACACTTTACTACATAAAAAATAATAAGCAAACTGAAAAATGTAAAACCCATTGTCTTCCCATCAACTCTGATTCATCATGACCTTCCTTCAAGTTTCCAGGGCTATAAATCTTTACTAGTGGAAAAGAGTACTGAATATCCCTTTCTAAGCCTGATGATTCTTTCCAAGGAATAGCCTTTCTTATCAACATGCCCAAAGTATGTGAGCTGAAGTTTTGTCATCCTTGCCTCCAAGGAACACTCTGGTTACAATTTTTCTAAGACCTCTCTGTTTTTTGTTTGCTTGTTTGTTTGGCAATCAATGGGATATTAAGTACTCTTCTTCAACACCATGACTCAAAGGTATGTTGTTTAACAACTTTTCACAAGCTGACTCTGCCTTTCATAAAATAAAATAAAAGAGGCAGAATTATCAATCTGAAATTCCACAATTAAAAAAAAGTGAACCACTGTTCTTTTGAAGGATGTTACTAAGATGGCTCTAGTGATCTAATGGTGAGTATTATATTGGCATCCTGAAGTACACAGTTTGAATCCACCATCTGCTCGATGGGAGAAAGATGATCAGTCTCTCCTGCACAATTTACTGCTTCTGAAAACCTACTGGAGGGTCAGCTATGGGTTGGTTCCTATTTGATGGTACACGACGACAACAACAAATCAGATGATAGGGTGGTCTTATGTTCTAGTGGCAAGAAGCTAGGCTGCAATCCATGCCTGGTCCAAACCATGGTCTTTTCAATTACTTCCTAAGCATATGAAAGTTGGATGACAAATAAATATGATAGAAGAAGAAACAATGCCTTTGGACTGTGATGTTGGAGAATAGGACTGAATATGCCATAAACTACCAAAAGACAAACAATTCTGTCTTGGAGGAAATTCAACTGAGTCCCCCTTAGAAGCAAAAATGGTGAAACGTCATCTCACATACTTCGGGTATGTTGTAAGGAGGTACCAACCCTTTTGGAAAAAGACATCATGATAGGAAAAGTGAAGGGTCAAAGAAACAGGAAAACCTTCAACAAGATTGGTTGGCTCTGTAACTGTAACAATAGGCTAAAGTATATTAGGTATGATGAGGATGACACAGGATAGGGTATAGTTCATCTCTATTCAGGGTCTCTGGGTCATAGTTGACTTGAGGTCACCTAACAACAACTTGCACTTCTAAAGTATGCAGGAGTATGCATTTAACTGTGCAATCATATACATTATTAAATAAATGCCTAAGCATAGCAATTCCAGATCACTAAATTGGTTCATGTGGATCCTGTACATAGATCAAGAGGAAGTCTTTCAAATAGAGCAAGGGACTACCAAGTTGTTTAAAATCAGACTTATATTCTTACCTTTAGTTACTTACTCAATCTGAATACTGAACAAATAGTCTAAGAAACTAGATTATTGGACAAAGAGTACTTTATCTGGATTAAAGTAAGACACTTCAACAATCAACAATATATATTGTTGCCTACTGAAGGTGAAGAGGTCTTGAAGCACTCACAAAATACATTCAATGACTATAGTTTTCAATATGGATCACAACTCATTGTAAATAAAACAAGCAGTGAACATAGTTTGTTCACTTGTGTAAGGCATTAAGTAGTCATTTGAATAATGGTTCAGTAATCTCTTGAGAAGTTGAACACAAAAAGGAGATATGTCTTGTTTACCACACCTATTTCTTAATGTTGTCATGTGACTGTGCCTTTGAATGTATTGATAAGTCCTCACTGTACATTAGATCAGCCCATATGTTGTCTATCAGAACAATGTTTAGCCTGACAGCATTGATTTAGCAGCTCATTGTATTAAATGATGGAAAGCTTATGGAGCATTGGTGACATAATTCAATAGCACATGATAATAATAAACAGGTGATGAAAGTAGGGCCTATCGCTGCTGTGGACACTTTCTTTACCATAAATACGTGTGATGCCTTAAAAATTACCCAGCAAAGCTATAACAAAGAGTATATCTAATTTTAGTTCAGAGTAAAGCACTCAGTTGTGCATTTTTAAAATATAATCATTCTGTTTTAAATGTCATAGAAATCATTCTTTTTGCAACAAATCTATCAGCTCCCCTCCTTTTAAAATGATCATTCTGAATTTTGAACCTCAATACAATTTGTTTTGATAACAATAAATAATTTTTCCTATTTTTAATGCAATTGCATCAGTATTTTAAACTGCCTCCTTGAATCATAAAATTTTATACAAATTTATAAATTTATAATTTTGAAAGGTCAGTGTTTTTATTTTCTCAAAAGTAGAGGAAATTGAGTTATTTGTAAAAAAATTATTAAAAATGCCAGAGATAAAGTTTTCAAGTGTCATAAAATGTCCTAAATGAATCCAATTTAAAGTAACTTTATAATTTTAAGCAACATAAGTTATTAAATAATTTATATACATGTTTCTATATTTCAATTTCATATTGTACTCATGTAAACACATAAAAATATCTTTGTAAACAATTCTGGAAATAAAGTTACATCAATAAGGTCATGTGAAGAAAAACAACTATGTCCATCATTCTTTCCTCAGTGAAAGTCTGTTACCCAGGAGACCAGGTGCTGTTTGCTCTGTCTGCTGACTTAGAAACATTTCTGAGCCTGCCCTCATTTCAGGAATAAATTAGGTACTTGGGCTATCTCATTACTTCATGTACCTAGGTAGATTTTCCGTGGTAGTAAACATAAATTGACATTTGAATTTTCCCTATTTCATGAATCTGGCATCTATCTCTTGCTTTCTGCTCTCTCTGTCCAAATATCATCACCTCACATTAGGATACACTTCATGACTAACTGGATTCTGTCCTGGTGTCTCTGCTTTTTAATGTCACCAGACAATTCGTTCTAAAAAGTTTCTTTTAAAAGGCATTGGTTGCTAATTCTATCAGATCCAAACTCCTGGGCCTGATTTTCAAGGCAGTAATCTTACCACATTTTACCTGTCTCATCTGATTTTCTGCTTCTTCCCAACGTGAACAGTGTGGTCTCGCCTGACTCCTCCTATCTCAGCATATGGCATGACTTTCTTGATTCAATGACTGCTCCTTTTCCCACATCTGGAATTCTCTTTCCTCTCCACTAGCTGAATCTAAAACTTCTCCTCTGAGTTGTGGCTCGTGTGCCCCTGAAATGGGATAGGCCTTGATGGCTATCCTTTCAGGTCCATATGAGCCCCAAACTCATTTCCATTCTGATATTCTAGGCTACAGAGGCCTTTCACTTCTGGAAATTCTTTCATGCATGTGTCTTGTTCTGCACCTTTATTTAGCTGTTTACAGATTTCAGTAGCACATTAAATCAGTATTCTTTCATTTGTAATTTTATATTCTCATGTTTCTTAATTTTCTGATTAGACCAGTTACCATGGAGTTAACCCAATTCATGGTGACTTCCAATGTTTGTGAGTAACACTGAGCCCCATAGGGTTTTTAATGGTTGCTTTCCAGAAGTAGCTCACCTGCGCTTTCTTCCTAGGAATCTCTGGTAAACTTGAACTTCTCACTTTTTGATAGGCATCAAACACTATCCACAGACTCCAAAATGGATTGATTTTTGTTGTTGTTGTTATGTGCCATCGAGTCGCTTGTGACTCATAGTGACTGTATGTACAACAGCACTAAACTCTGCTCTGTCCTGTGCCAATCACACTGTCTACGACACACCCATACCAATTACCACAGTGACTGAATCAGTCCACCTCATAGAGGGCCTTCCTCTCCTGCGCTGTCCCTCCACCCTCCCAAGCATGATGTCCTTCTCCAAGGACCGGTCCCTCCTTACAACATGTTCAAAGTATGTTAAACCTGAGCCTCAGAATCCTTGCCTCCAGGGAGCCTCCTGGTTTAACCCTTTCCAGGATGAATCTGTTTGTTTTCCTAGCAGTCCATGGTACCCTCAATACTCTTCTCCAGTACCACAGCTCAAAGGCATCAATTCTCCTTCTATCCTCCTTAGTCACTGTCCAACTCTCTGATGCATAACAAGTGATAGCAAAGACAATGGCCTGTATCAGACGCATCTTAGTCTTCAGAGAGACATCATTGCTCTTCAGTACTTTGGAGAGGTCCCTAACAGCAGACTTTTCCCTCACAATACATCTTTTAATTTCCTGGCTACTGGTGCTGAGAGTGTTGACTGTGGAGCCAAGCAAACTAAAGCTGTGAACAATCTCAATCTCTTCACCATCCATCCTGATGCTGCCAGTTGGCCCAGTGGTGAGAATCTTTGTCTTCTTGACATTGAGCCTCAATCCATATTGAAGGCTATAGTCCTTGACCTTCTGCAGCAAGCGCTTCAGGTCCTCCTCAGTTTCAGCAAGCAGAGTTGTGTCATAACGCAGATTGTTGATGAATCTTTCACCAATCCTGACACCACACTTCTCCTCATAAAGCCCAGCCTTCCGCATGATCTGTTCTGCATACAGGTTGAAAAAGTATGGAGACAGGACACATCCCTGGCTTACACCCTTCCCAATTTTGAACCATGCAATCTTTCCTTGTTCTGTTCTGAAAACTGCCTCTTGGTCCAAGTATAGGTTTTGCATTAGCATGATCAAGTGTTCTGGGATTCCCATTCTTCTCAGAGTCAGCCACAGTTTGTTATGATCCACACAGTCAAATGCCTTTACATAGTCAGTGAAACACAGATAGACATTCTTCTGGTATTCTCTTCTTTCAGCTAAGATCCATCTAACATCAGCTATAATATCCCTAGTACCATGACCCCTTCTAAACTCAGCCTGGACATCTGGTAGTTCTCTGCTGATGTGCTGTTCCAGTCATTTTTGGATAATCTTCAGTAGAATCTTTTTAGCATGTGAAATCAATGATATTCTATAGTTTCCACACTCAGTTGGGTTACCCTTCTTTGGAATGGGAACAAATACAGATCTCTGCCAGTCAGTTGGCCAAGTGGTTGTTCTCCAGATTCCTTAGCACAACTTGGTTAGCACATCCAGGGCATCTGTTAGTTGAAATAGGTCAATTGGTATAGCATCTATTCCTGGGGCCTTATTTTTTCCTATTTTCGTCAAAGCAGCCTGAACTTCTTCCTTCATCACCATAGGCTCTTGCTCATATGTTGTTTCATGAAATTCTTCTGTGTCTGCCAATTTCTTTCTATACAGTGACTCAGTATAGGGAATGGTTTTAAGTGCATATTTGTTTGTGATTGCATCTGAGTATCTGAGTAACTGTGTAGTTCCTTTACTTTTTTCTGCTGGTCCATCTATCATTTTTTAATTTTTTAAAAATTTATTCTTTAAATTTATTTTATATGGTTTATGTCCTTATATTTTTTAAAAATTACTGTGAAATAGATACAATCTTGTCATTTAGACATTTAGACATTTATGTTTAATTAAATTACATGAATTATGTTCTTCTCATTGGGTAGCTATAATAAATTATTATGTTTCCAACCTTTTCCATCACTCTTAACACAAAATTATGTCATTGTTTACCCTTGTGCAGTAAAGAGATAACATGACAGGTGAGAGTTATTTAAAATCTGTCTCTAGCAAACCCTGGTTTTCATTACCTCAACTTACCTAAGATGAATCCTCTCGATGGTATGGGGGGGAAAATTACTTGCCTCATGGAGTGGCATCTACTTCCTAAACCACCTGCCTACGGAAACTCTATGAACTTTGAGAAATGACAATAGTTATGGAAAGGCATTAGGTCTTTTATTTATAGAGTCACTATGAATTATACTAAACTTGACAGCAATCAAAAACAACAACAACATATATTTAATAGAGATTAAAGAAAATTATTTGCATTAAAATGTCATTTACTTCTACAGTGTAAACACTCCAACATGACAATCATTGCTACCTATACTTAAGTAGGTTCCCTGAACCTGGCCAGAGTCACTAGCTTTCCTAAAAACCAGGGACAGTGTCAGCTCAATAACTATCAAGCATTTTGCTGTGTATTAGCCAATGTGAGAATATGATTAGCCTATTGTCTGTGAGTCAATTTTAATTCAGTGACTCTGTTGCACAGAGTAGAAATGCCTTATAGATGTCCAAGACTAAACTTTATGAAAGTAAAACACTACATGACTTTCTCCTGTGGAGGAGATGGTAGATTTAAATTGCTGACCTTATAGAGTCAGTAACTATGTGTTTAATCATGGTGCTACCAGGGCTTCTATAGACAATTCTATGGCTGTGGAGTCTGTTTTGACTCATAGCAACCCTACCAGGCTTTCAAGACTGCCATATATTTCTTTGTTGGAGTGACTATTGTGGTTGTGTGCAATTGAGTGTAGACCAACTCATAAATGACTCTCCAGTGGGTTTCAGAGGCAATAAATTGCATGGAAGGAGATTGCCCTTACTTCTCCTGCTGAGCAACTAATTGATTTGAACCATGATCCTCTGAGATTAAAACAACACAGCTTCTTAAAACTAGGCTACTGGAGTTCTCTTTGGAGTGATTAGAGAATTTGAATTTCCAAACTCTCTGTCAGCATCTTAGTGATTAATGACTACACCATCAGGGCTTCCAGTCAGAATACAGTTGTTGTTATTGTTGGGTGCTGTCCAGCAGAGTAAAATTTATAATGACTCTATGAACAACAGATCTGTACCTCATCCTATTTTGTGCCATCCTCATGACTCATTTGAGCCCATTGCTGCAGTAACTATGTCAATCAATCTCATTGAAGGTCTTTCTCTTTTTCCCTGACACTCAAGCTTTGCAAGCATGATGTCCTTTTCCAAGGAATAGGCTCTCCTAGCATCATGCTGTAAGTATGAGAAATGAAGCTTCACTATTCTTGTCTCTAAGGAGCATTCTGCCTACACTTTCTCCAACAGTTTTCTGTTTTATTCTTTTGTCAGCCCATGGCATAGTCAGCACTTTTCTCCAACACCACGACAACATCAATCAACCCTTCTTCTGTCATCCTCATTCATTGTCCAACTCTAAGATGCGTGGCAAGTGATTGAACAGGTTATGGCATTCGGTCAGGGCTTAGTACCTAGACAATAATTTAGCTACACTCTTCTAGAATAAATCACTTCCCCACTCATTTTCTGTCCTCTAATTTTCACTGTACATCTCATGAAAATCACAAAACTTGAGTTACAGGAAAAATACAGAAATAGTCTTGATCTTTAAAAAAAGTGTCAATGCAGTACTGCAATGAAGTACTGAATGTCTCAGTAAGAGATTAATTCATGCAAAGAGATGAGGACTTACTAATGTAGCATAATTTAAAAGCATGAGTGGTAAAAAGTCAACTCGGTTTATGCCTCTGAATTGTGATGTTGCTATAGGAATGAATATAGCATGAACTGCCAAAAGCACAAACAGATCTGTCTTGGAAAAAGAGCAGCCAAAGTGCTTCTTAGAAGCAGAAATTGTGAGAATTTCTCTCATATATATGGAGTTTGTTACCAGAAGTGTCCTGTCTTTGGAAAAGAACATCATGATGAGGAAAGTAGAATGGTCAATGGAAGAGAGGAAGATCCTCAAGGAGATAAAATAACACAGTGACTACAAACAATGGCTTAAACACACACAGAGATTGTGAGGATGTTGCAGAACTGGACATGGCTTCAGTCTGTTGCATATAGGAACACTATGAGATAGAGTTGACTCAAGGACCCTTAATAACTACTACAAGTAGAGCTCTAACAGGCTCTTGAGTTAGACTGACCCACAGGCTAATGGGTCATTCTGTCCAGTGAATTCACCTGATTTGCCTAATAATATTTATACTCAATTGTTCTCATCTATAAAGTTGAGGTATTACTAAAATCATGAAGGTTTTAAACATTAAATGAGAGCATGCTTGTTCATGTTAGTGTTCAATAAATATTAGTAATACACAATAATAAATTATAATCACAGTTGATGTCTTACTGATCAGAAAGATTATATTGTGGTGTGGTATCTGATTTATACACAGTGAAAAAATTTAGAAGTTAGTCAACAAATATATCTTGCAACATTCTTCTCAGCATTCTAGCAAACAAAACAAAATTCCTTCCCCTTACTGAGTTTACTTCCAAGTGGACACAAATATGTGGAAGGCATGCCTAAAAGACTCTAAAACCTGCTTGATGAACTGTGTAATAAATTCTTACAATTTTTGAAAATAATTAGAAAAGAGGAGAAAATTAAAATGATGATTTTGTGTAGTTATCTTAAGTCAATGATTGTCATGTGAAAGTTAAAAATATGTCCAAGAAGTTTGAAGAGAAGCTGTTCACTTAGTACCAACTGTGTAAAATGTTAAACACTTTCATGAAAACTTTTCCACAAAGTGCATTTGCTTTGAATTCATTGGTTGTGTGGAAGTGATGTTATTTTGCTCATATGCATAAAAAAGGATAACTTCCTGAATTCCAGTATCAGCTGTGTTTCCTCTTTATACAGAAGAGTTTCCAGACTAAGCGGAAAGATTTGATCATAAACTTTTGAAAATTACCCAATGAATACTCACTCTATGGATCGATCACAACAAACTATTGATATAGAGATAAGAGAAGAACCCTTCAGGTTGGGATACACACAGAATGCACAGGAGCCACACAAGAGATGTGTGAAGATCATGCATAAAGGTAAAGATGGCACAGGACAGGTCCTGTTGTCCTTAGGATCACCATGGGTTGGAGCTAACTCAATGGCAGCTAACAGTGACAAATAAATAATGACATTTTGTTCTTCTTTATTCTTCTAAGCACAGACGTATAGACACACACATACACCAGTCTCCAAGGACCTAAGAAATGAGACTTTCAGAGTTTGAAATCAGGATCAAGGTGTGTAAAATAAAACAAAATCCAGTGGCTGCTTAAGTTAACTTTATATAGAAGACATTGATCAGATACCTCTTCTAAAAAGCACAGAGTCCAAGAGTGTTTTATAGAGGTCAGTAGGCAGGAACTCTTCTTGCCACTACATGATAGCTTCTGGAGGAAGGAGTGTCTTCTAGGCATCTTTTGTGGAGATTTCTGGCTTTTGTCTATAATGAAACAGCGTTTTAAAGGAGGTGGCATATGCAATGAGATCAAGAGGAGGATTTGTATGTTCTGATCAATAGAAAACCTGTGCTCCAACCTTTTGTTTTGACACAATTGTTGAAATGTTTAACTCTTCCTTTTCCAGAGTTTATAATTTCAGGAGAGTTGTATCTGGCAGAGGAATTCCACTGATACTATTAAATATGGATCTGATTAAGCAAGCTTGGTGTTATTTTAAGATAAGAAACTTATGCTGAGATAAACAACTTGACATTTTACTTCCTTTTCAGTGTTGCTCAAATACAAACCACATGATTTAGACTTTTGGTTTGAAAATATGACAAATCGCTGTTTTTAAACTTGAAACTGAAGAAATTGTGCAATTCTTGGGGAATTACACACTTGAGCTCTTCCAGGTAACCTCTGGGTCTTCAGCATCTATTCAAAGCTTTGGTAACTGGGAAAGGATAACCCAATAAGTGTTAATGGGTTTAGGCATAGGATTCAAAGACAAAGTAAAACCAGTTGCTATATAACAGTGTAAAACAACTGAATCAAAGTTAGATTACTCCTGAATTAAAATTATTAAGACTCAGAATATATTTGATAATTAAAGTAGGGTAGAATAACAAGTGTCCTGAACACAGGATAATGAGGGAAAATATGCCAATTACTCTATTGTTGTTATTACTAGCTACAGCTGAGTAGTCTGTGACTCCAATTGACATTACATATAACAGAATGAAATGCTGTCCACCCTGCACCTTCTTTAACATTTTAGGAATGAATTAGTGCCTACTTGCATTCATTATGTGACTAAGTTTTTTGGACTTTCTACTTTGCCAAATATGATGTCCTTTTCTATTGAATGCTTATTGGGTGATATGGCCCAAACCAGTGTTTTGTAGTCATCCTACACATACATCTAAGGTATTTCCTGATTGTATTTCTACAAAGACTGATGGTAACGGTTTTATTTTCTCTCAAATAGACCAAACTCAAAAGAAAGATGATGATGATGACGTTTCGATAAAATAAAAAATTGGAGTGGGGTATATTTTATCTCTTCCTGGTTTACAAAAGTCTTGAGAATAAAGAAGGTGATTCCCTCAGTAGATAATGGAAGAAGGCCAGCAAATGCAGATATGTTAGAAGCAAGGAGTAGAGTCCCAGAAGACTTCTTACTTCATTAGACAACACTGATGAGTGAAAAGAGGAACTCTCGGGGTCTACTGTGTTGTACTGTTAATCAAAAGACCGAGTGTCTCTAAGCAGTTCTACACCACTGATTCCCTTCCAGTTCTGATTTACAGCCTTTGAGACCTAATGAAAGGTCTGTTGAATTGGAATTGACTTGATGGCAATGAGTTTCTTGACCCATGGTAGAAAGAGGTTCTTCAAAGGTGCAAGCAATTTTTGTACAACTACTAATCTAACAGTTGATGGCTCACACTCAGTGGTATAAGAATGATGTTGATGCTGTTGTTGATTGCCTCTGAGTCTAGCACGACTCATAGTGACCCTATGAACAAAAGGCCTGAAGCCTTTCTATAACTGTAGATATTTATCAAAGTTTCATAGAGCTTGTGGAGGTATGATGTTTAAGAAGTGGATGCCATTCCTGGCTTTCATAAATATTAAAGCCACAGTAGATGATAAATAAAATTGTAGGGAAGCTACAAAGTGGAAATGTACTTTAATACACAAAACAACAAAGAATTGGTGCAATTTAAAAACGAAAAGGTAAAATAGAATTAAAATAGGAAAGATATCAGATCATTTGTCATATAAATCAGAAATAAGCATAAATAAATCAATACTTGTAATAAAAGGTTTATAAATTATTTTGTAATTATTGTTGTTGTTTTTACATGCTGTCAAGTCCACAACAACTCATAGAAGGCCTATGATTACTCTGAAACTTGCCCTATCCTGAGCCAACTATTCCATCTCCAACACATCTGAACCCATTGCCTCAGACACTGTGTCACTCTACCTCAAAGATATTCCTTTCTTGCACTGACTTTCTACCCTTGCAAGCATGATGTCCACCATCAAGTGTTGTACCCTCCTGACAACATGCCTAAAGTGGGTGTGATGAAGTTTCACCATCCTAGTCTCCAAGGAACTCTCTGAAATACTTGCCGCAGAAGGTTAAGGACTGTAGCCTTCAATATGTATTGAAGCTCAACAAGAGGAAAACAAAGAATCTCACCACTGGTTCAATTAGAAGCATTTTAATAGATGGTGAAGAGATTGAGATTGTATCATGAGCCTTGAGCCTTAATTATTTGTAGATATATTATAGAAGTAAATTATAATTTTTATTCATTAATCATAGTAATAATAAATTGCAATCCATCTATATTGCAATTGATAAATTCATCATAAAATATTGATTTATTAATTCATAGCAAGCATTAATCAGTTAATTGCAATTTATCTGCATTGCAGTTCATAAGTTCATTAATAGTGGGGAACACTCCCTCAACCATGGGATCCCCACTTATTTCCTTCCTCTGCCTCTCATGGTTATTGGTGGAGTCAGGAGTCTTTGGCTAATTCTACAGTTCACAGCTATTGGTGTATGCAACAAGGGTCCTCAGCTGTGTCAGCAGCTAATGTCCATCAGTGTGTCTAGAGTTCTCCACTGTCTCAGCAGTTCATGTCCGTTGGTGTTGTGAAAATTCTTAGCTCTGAAAAGAACCTTTGGGTCTTTAGCTCTGTAAAAGAGCCTTTGGGTCTTCATTCTTCAGCTCAGTGTTCAGTTCATTGCCTTCAGCAAAAGTGAAGTTTGAGTTGGGATCCCAGAGTTTATATACTTTTGGGAATATTACACTGTATTCAACCAATAACACTCAAACTTTGGGTTTCATGATATTCAGCTAATAATATTAATAATAACAACATTCAAACTTTGGGTTTTATCAACCATGTTAGTTTAAAACAAGTTGTATAACCAATCACATTAGTTCCAAAACAACATGGGTATGGCTAGTCATGTTCTATACCAGTGTGTTCCTTTGGTAACATGGGCGGTAACAAGTCACAATTCCTTGTCAGGGGTCTACATCTGTTGTGGCCAGTGAGGCCTCATGGCTACTATGGGCATGTTTGGGCATGTTAAACTGTTTAGTATATTTTTTTCACAAATATTCTTCACATAGTTTCTAACATGTAACATAGCAAATTCCTACACATTTCTTATTTTTATTTCTAACATATAACATGGCAAATGTATTATATTTTCTTATACTTAAACTGCTCATAATAGATTGTTAACAGCATTAGTTTGCTGGGATCCACAATCAAAATTCTTGATACCAGCATCCAGGAAATCAAAAAGGTTAATTGGGTTGGAAAAGTCTGTTTTCAGAGACATCTCCAGAGTACTTAAGAGCAATGATGTCAGTCTGGTGACTAAAGTGCACCTGATCCAGGCCATAGTCTTTGCAATTACTTGCTATGCATCAGAAAGCTGGACAATGACTAGGGATAATAGAAGGAGAATTGAGCCTTTGAGCTATGGGACTGGAGAAGAGAGTTGAATATACTATGGACTGCTAAGTGAACAAACAGGTTTATCCTGGAGAGAATGAAATCAGGCTGCTCCTAGGAGGCAAGGATTCTGAAGCTCAGTCTGACATACTTTAGGAATGTTGCAAGAAAGGTCTAGTCCTAGGAGAGGGACATTATACTTGGGAGGGTGGAGGGACAGTGCAAGAGAGGAAGAACTTTGATGAAATGGGTTGACTCAGTGACTGGGGTACTGGGGATAGGTGTATGAGAGACAATAAAATTGGCTCAGGATAGAGCAGGGTTCAGAGCTGTTGTACATAGGGTCGCTATGAGTCATAGGTGACTTGACAGCACATAACAACAATAACAACAAGGTAATGAGGCATTATACATAGTGACACATGCCCTCCAAAGGAAGAGATTCTCCAGTTGTTGGTTGTTGTTGTTATGTGCTGTCGAGACATTTGCGACTCATAGCGACCCTATGTACAACAGACCTAAACCCTGCTCTATCCTGTGCCAATCACACTGCCTCTGACACACCCATCCCAATTACCCAAGTCACTGAATCGATCCATCTCATAGAGGGTCTTCCCCTCTTGCGCCATCCCTCCACCCTCCCAAGTATGGACCCTCCCTCTCCAAGGACCTGTCTCTCCTTATAACATGTCCAAAGTATGTCAGACGAAGCCCGAGAATCCTTGCCTCCAAAAAGTAGTTTGGTTAACCCTCTCTAGGAGGAATCTGTTTGTTTTCTTGGCAGTCCATGGTACATTCAGTACTCTTCTCCAGCACCACAGCTCAAAGGCATCAATTCTCCTTCTGTCCTCCCTAGTCATTGTCCAAATCTCTGATGCATAACAAGTGATTGCAAAGACCAGGGCCTGTATCAGGCACACCTTAGTCTCCAGATAGACACCATTGCTCTTGAGTACTTTGGAGAGGCCCCTAATATCAGACTTTCCCATCGCAATACATTTTTTGATTTCCTGGCTGCTGGTGCCAAGAGTGTTGACCGTGGATTCTCCACTAGGTAGAAATAAAGACTGAATTTCAATGAGATCTGATGCCTTAAATATTCAGGCTGTATGAGTGTAAGAGGAAGTGATTTCACTCAGCAGGAAATATATTTGTCAATAATAGTTGATTAGTTCAGTTAAAAAAATATATTTAGATCCATGGGAAATTCTTCAACCTGTAAGAGACCAAAAGATGAGATCTAATTTATAACTCTAGAATAATTAACACTTGAGAGATTAAAATTGCTTAATAGAATGCTTTACTTATTTGAATACTCAATTGACATCCATTTTCGTTCTTACTGAGAGACTAGGTGAGAGGGCACTTCCTTTTACTTCAGTGCTAAGATACAAGAATGACTCAAACACTTGATTCGAACATCTATGCCTATTATTTCTTACAGAATTCAAATGGTTCTCCCTGTCTTTGGGAATTTGTCTTTTCAATTGCAAAGTAGATGTTGCATCACATCTAAATAGACAGCATTTCTTTCCACTCAAATGTACACCAAAGTTCTCTCTTACCCTCTTTCTCTCTCACACACACAAATACACACACATCTGGGTGTATACAACATTCTTGATTTGTAGTAATCATGACTGAGCAGTTGGAAGCATTAGCAAATGACTGTATAGAACAGAATTCTACAGGAAAATATTTTTTAAAAATATTATAAATATTTAAACTACTAAAAAAATATTATAAATATTTAAAAACCCTTAATATTCTTCTGAGGACTAATTTGATTGAAAAATAAATATCTGGGCCCTATAAGTATCTGGCTCACCCCCTACATTTCTTTTTCTATAATTTTAGATTGCCCTTGCCTGATAATTGACACTCCCTTATATGCAAATATGCAGCTAAACCATCAGGTGCTCAATAAATGAAAGGTCTTTCTGTTGAGAATTCAGGTGCTTTCATTTGCTTCAGTAAATGCCTATCTAATGTCCACTCTAAGACAATATTTTTTTACATAATCAGAAATATATATATTAGGAATTAATTCATGCTTTTAATGATCATACATTGTGGGAGAAGATACAAGAAAATGGTAAGAAGATACCAAATAAGTATTGCAATGAGTAGGAAGTTTTAAGAAGAGATCTTGAGTTCCTCCAATGAGTTCTGGAAGGCTTTGCATAAAGAAGCATCTGTCTGAGATTTGGAATGAGTAGCCATTTCCAAGTAAAACAAAGAAAAATGATATTTTATAGAGGCAGTCCATAGGATATTTAGGACACAATTTTCTAGCCTCACAAATGAAAAGCATAGATTCTTCTTGGCATCTTTATTCACTGTCCACATCTCAGACACATAGCAAGTAATTGAAAAACCTTACTATACCTCTTTGACTTAGTTATACTGACAACTCAAAGACACCTGGTTTGAATCCACTAATACTCTGTGAAAAAAGGAGGAAAAAATAATCTTCTGCCTCATTAATTGCCTCTGAAAACCCACCAGAGGGTCAGCTATGAGTTAATTAGAACTTGATGGTGTGCAGCAGCAATAATACATTTTTGAACATGGATTGTAACATTTGGTTGTAATTCTGACTCTTTATGCTGACAGAGATGTTTATCTTTGAATTGCCCACCTCACTTAATCGGTTTTTCAAATATAGTTCTTCTTTTGTTTTATTAGAATTACAGCACTGTCGTGCGTGACTAAAAGCATTAGAGTCAGATTCTAACATTCTTCTGTACTTATCAATATTTTCTTTGACAATTTTTTTTAAATTTTTTTATTCTTCTGCATTGGTATCTCAGCTTATCGCTTGTCTCCTGTGGCTCAGGTGTAGTAATTTAAATTCTCTATTTTGTATATTCATTCGATTCTTTTAATGTGATGTGCTATTGTTTTCTGGTTATGTGCCATTGAGCCAACTACAACTCATAACAACCCTATGAACAATGGCTCTGAACCTTGCCTTATCTTGAGCCAACCTCATCTTCCGTCTCTGACACAGCTGAGCGCATTACCCTAGTCACAGAGTCAATTCATTTCATCCAGGGTGTTCTTCTCTTGCCCAGACCTTCCATCCTTCCAAGCATTAGATTCTTCTCCAAGGACTGATCCCCCTGACAACATATCCAAAGTATATAAAGTATATAAGATGGTTCTTCACTATTCTTGCCTCCAATGAGCAAACTGTTTCACCCTCTCTGGGACATCCATGGTATGAGCAATACTCTTCTCTCGTACCACAACACCAAGGGTTGTCGTCCTTATTCATTTGTCTATCTCTCAGATGCATAACAAGAAATTGAGAAGACCATGGCTGGGATCAGACAAACTTTAGTATCTAGACTGATATTATCACTATTTAGCACTTTGGAGAGGTCCTTAACAGCAGATTTTCCCAATAAATTTGCCTTTCTGACTTCAGGTGACAATGAATTTGATTGTGAATCTGAGCAAGGTGACCTAGCTTAGAGAAAGACCGGAATAATAATAATTTTTTAAAAAATCACAATTATTAACATAGTAACATACAAATTCTTATGTTGTAATTTTAGTAGTCTTATTAACTCAAAGTTTGAAATTGCTAAAACTCTAATATTCAAATCCTGGAAGATTGTTATACTTGGAAAGAAAAGTCTCATAAAACACTTTGTTTTAGATAATCTCTTAGGACTCAATTTATGAATGTGTTCCTCATGCATTTTATTCTGATTTTCATTTTTCAAATTTTCTCTTATATCCAGACTTCTGAAGATGTAGCCTTTTATGACAACCATCTCATGTATCACATAGGTGAGAAAGTTTGTCTAAGATTATAGTGTTCTTAGTGTACTTCTTCCTGTGCATCTGGATGTCTCTTTAACATGAAATTTATGTTTCTATTCATGTTACAGTCTTAAATGATTCACAGTCTAGAAGCATGAGTTTCAGAAGATAAATTATTTTTAAAATTTCTGATTGCTGCCTAATAATGAAAATAAAAGAAGCCTAATCACTCAAAGGATTGAAATAAAAATATATTTAAAACACATCATAATGATGTATATTTTAAAAAAAGTTTCCAGAATAGTTAAGAATAAGATATCATTAGTAGTTGATAGATTTTCTTGTCATTAACTAGCATTCATGTATGTAGGTGTGAATGTGTATAATATTTAAAAAGGAATAAAATGCTTAATTTAATGATTATCATTTGCTGTCATTTTCATTGCAGTTCCATGGGTGAATCCATGGTGATTTCACAAGTGTCTGAAAATCAATGACTGCTTGTTAAGAAGTGGATCTCCTATATATAATGGTTAAATACTTGTAAAAGTTTAATTAATTTTTATTTTAATAATCTTTTATATCAGACAAATTTTACTGTTTTATTATGCTAAATTATCTAAAAACTTAGTTATTATTTAAGTCAACAGAAATCAATTTATTATCTCTCACAATTTTTGAATAGAGACATTTTAGTGTTAAACATTTCAGAAGGGATGAGTAAAGCTGCCTTGGTGGTTCTCCAATGCAGATAGAGAAAGAAAGCATCCGAGTCTGGGTCACTGGTGGTGAGTGATGGGTTGGAGCAGCTAGAGACTATCTGGGCATCTTTTTTTTCTCTCCCCAGTGGTCTCAAAGATCGTCTTCTAGATCCTTATTTGAGCTGTGTTGTTGTTCTTTTTAAATACTGTCTATTTGAATTTGACAAACTCTGACCTTCTAGAAGGTTTTTATGGTTAGATGGCATCAAATCCACTACTGCTATAACAACCCTGTGAACAGCAGATCAGAATCTTACCCTGTTCTACATCACCAATGCTCAGGTTCATTATTCCATCACTATGTCCATCTCTCTCATTGAGAGTCATCTTTCCTTTCTCTGACCCTACATCTTTCTTGCCATGATGTCTTTTCCAAGGTTTGGCTTATTCTAACAACATGTCTAAAGTTTGTGAGATGCAGGTTAACGATTGTTAAGAAGTACTCTGATTACACTTCCTCCAAGACAGACTTGTTTGTTCTTTTGGTAGATTGTGGTATATTCGATGTAATTCATTCCTTATTCAGTGTCCCAAGTTCAAATGCATATAAAGTAATTGAAAATACTTTGGCTTGGATCAGATATGCCTTAATATTTAAACTATTATCCATATTCTTTAACATTTTATAGACTAGGGCAGTTTCTATGCTACTGGAAGCTATGCCGCAAATATTTCAAACATCAGCAATGTCAACCATAATTTACAGGCATCAGTGAATCCTCTAGACCAAGACCAAGACCAAGACAAAGAACAGAATTGCCCATCCACTTCTCAAATGACAGAACTTTGAGAGTCCTATGAATAATAGGTAAACACTGTTGTAAATAGTGCTGAAAGATGAACCTGTTAGGTTGGAAGACACTAAAAAAAAAAAGAAAAATAGCTACAAACATCCATTGGTAATTGGAACATTGTTGTTGTTGTTATGGGTCGTCAAGTCGCTTGTGACTCATAGTGATCCTATGTACAATAGCCCTGAAACCTGCTCTATCCTTTGCCAACATTATTGTCCCTGTCACACATACCCTCATTATCCCAATCACTGAATCAAACCATTTCATTGAGGGTCTTCCTCTCCTGTGCTATCCCTCCACCCTTCCAAGCATCATAGCCCTCTCCAAGGTATGCCAAATGAAGCCTCAGAATCTTTGCAGCTTGTTTTCACCCTCTCTAGGACGAACTTGTTTGTTCTCCTGGTAGTCCATTGTATATTCAATATTCTTCTCCAGCACAACAATTGGAAGATGAAATATACAAAATATCACCTCTAGCCTATCTCAAATGAGTTTTAAAATCATCTCAAGAATATATTTGGTGCACTGAACACAAATAACTGAAGACGAGATGAGTTGGGGAATGATAACAAGGACATCATCCACAAGTAAGGCAAAAAGGTCATTAGAAAGAAAGAAACCAAAACAGCTGTCAGAATAGACTCTGAAACTTGCATTAAAATAACAAAAGATCAATAGGCATATAATCATTGTTTTTATGTGATGACCCTTCAGCAGGTTCTTCAGAGGCTCTAAACCATACAGGACAAGACTGCCCATGTTTCACCTGTAGAGCAGCTGGTGGATTTGAATTGCCTACCACTGGGTTGGTAGGCAAATTCCTCACCACTAAATCACTGGTGCTTCCACAGATTAACAGAAGACACTTACATACCAAATAAAAACATAAAGCCAAATTTTTCACAAAAGAATAAACATATTCAGAAATAGTAATATTACAAAAAATATACAAAAGGCATTTACTTATTTTTAATTATTATGAAAGATCATTCTTTAAAGTAATAGGATAGCAATATAGCATAAGATTTATATAGCATATTGAGGGCTAAAATATACAATGCTTACAAAATAACAGTTGTTTGGTTAGGTTTCATTGTGTGAAGCACACTTTACAGCAACTCTATGAACAACAGATCTGAACTCTGTCGTATCATCAGCCATCTTCATCATCTCTGACACATTTGAGCCCATTGCTGCAGTTGTCGTCAGTCCTTGTGGTTGAGGGTCTTCCTCTCTTTTGCCAAATGAAGCCTCAGAATCTTTGCAGCTTGTTTCTTTCCAAGAAATACACCCTCCTAGCAAAATACTCAAAACACGTAAGATGAGACTTTATCTTCTTTGCCTCCCAGTAGCACTCTAGTTACACCTTTCCTGAGCTATATCTTTTGACAATCTATAGCATAATCAGTACTCTTCTCCAACATGCTAGCTCAAAGGCATCAATTTCTCTTCTGTCATCTTTATTCATTTAATGCAACAGTGCCATCCTTATTCATTCAAATAATTTTGAGGAAGAAAAGAAATGATACATCTGTTTGATTGTCCTACTGTGTACCTCAGAATCAGCCCCGACTTCTAGCAACTCTGTATGCAAGAAAATAGAACACTCCCCAAGTCTGCCTCATCCTCATGACTGCTGTGCCTGAGCCCATTGCCGTAGACATTATGTCAATTTATTTCATTTAGGGTCTTCCTCATTTTTGCACCCCTCTAGACTCCATAGCACACAACAATAACAACTTTATCTAGCAGAATATCTGTCATTAAGAACTAGCTACTAATGATAGCATACCCAGAGCATGTGAAACAAAGTCTTGGTATGCACATCTCTAAGTTGCATTTTGGCTACATTTCTTCCATGGTGGATGGATTTGTTTTGTTTTTAGCAAAGTCTATAATTTTAGTCAATATCACAATTCAAAAGCAACAATTCTTCTTTGGTCTTCTGTGAATTGGTTTTAGTTTCTGCTAGATTATGGATGTATAATGCAAACTTTAGAATAACCATTTAAAATATTTAATAACAAATATGGCAAATAATCAAGTAGCAGTATTAAAAATAGAATCATATGAATACTGTAATATACCTAAAGGAGTCTGTGAAAGAAGAATACCATATAACAAAAGAACAAGAACAATGTCATAGAATTAAACTTAATTGTATGGACTGACGTGGTGACTTCTGCAACGGACTCTAGTATATCAGGAATAGGATGGAGTTCAGATCCACCGTTTATAGGGTGGCTATAATTGTACTTTGCCCAACAGCATATAACAACAGCAGCAAAATCATTAATTGTGTTAAAGGCTCTTCCATTAAATTTCAGAGTTTGCCTGATTGTATAATTAAACATTAACTATCGATAGGTTATCTAAAAAAACAAAACCGAAACTTCTCATTGTCATCAAGTCAGAATTAACTTATTACTCTCTTTTGGCTTCAAGGCTCTAAATCACATGGGAGGAGGATACCTATCTTTTTTCTGAGGAGCTGGATTCAAATTGTCAAAGAGTCATAGTCTTTTAACCCCCATGGAGTAAAAGACCAAATCTCCTTATAGGATATAAATTAAAGTTATTCTCAGTACATACTCTCACTCCATGTTGTTGTTATTGTTTCATGTTACTGAGTTGACTATGGCTTATAGAAAACAACAGATAGACAATAGGTCTGTGAACAACAGATGCGAAATTTGCTCTGACCTGTGCCATTTTCGTGATTTCCTTAATATTCAAGCACATTTCACTTCATAGATACATTAAAGACATAAAGTTTGTAAAATAACATTTGCTAAGCTTGTCTTAGGTTGTCCCATTAATCATCTTAATAAATAAAGTGAAATGATTCTATTATTCATGTTTTTCAATCAGTAATCTTGTGATTCTTTTGGAGTAGTTAAATGAATAAGATTTTACAACATAATGCAGTTATATTTATAAAATTCAAATGATATTTGACAAGTAGATGTATGCCCTTTAATTGAAACACGAGGGGAAAAATTATTTCTCAAAATAACTGATTGAATGTTTTCAACATTCTAATGCACACTCATGTGTGAAGCCCTTAGATTCTGGAGGGTGGATTCTCTTGTTTTGGTTGAGGGCCTGATGTGGACTCTTTGGTTGTTTGTTTGTTTTCCAATCAATAATTTATTCATTGCTCATACCTTTTTACAGAAAACCAGAATAACATAAATGACAATTATATACATGGATCTTACCTAAAGGAATATACAAGTATCAAATTGGTTTTATCTATAGAAAGAGACAATACAGAACTTATTATGAGCTATCTAAACAAGCATTGAGGCTGATTGTGGGACAGAACATTAATTATTCATATGCAATTTAAATTGCAGCTATATATATATATAAAATTAGGCAACTATTCTTTTCTTTTTTTTTCAATGCAGTAAACATAATTTATCCAGTTTTTCTCAGTCTTACACCCACCCCAATGTCAGCCTCATTCTATAACAGTGGCACCATAAAATATTTATTTCTTTGTGACTGAGTTTTTTTACTCAGCATAATGTCTTCTAGGGTCACCCATTTTGAATAATATTGCAAGAGTTCCTTGTTTTTCAAAGCAGCATAGTATTACGTTGTGTGAATATACCACAGCTTCCCTATCCATTTGTTGCTGATGGGTACTTAGATTGTTTCCAACTCCTTGCTATTGTGAATAAAGCCACAATAAACATGGGTGTGCATATATTTGCTTGGATGTCATTTATGGTCTTTATAAGGTATATTCCCAGTAATGGAATTGCTGGGTCAAATGGTATCTCTAGTTGCAACTTTTTGAGAAAGCGCCAAACTGCTTTCCACAGTGGATGCACTGTTTTACAGTCCTACCAACAGTGAATAAGGGTTCCAGTCTCTCCACAACCTCGCCAGCATTTGTTGTTAGCTGTTCTGTTAAATTTTGCTATTCTTACTGGGGTGAGATTATATCTCATAATTGTCTTGATTTACATCTCTCTCAGGGCTAGGGATTTTGTACATTTCTTCATGTGTTTGTTGGCCATCTGAATGTCTTCTTTGGTGAAGTGTCTGTTCATATTCTGTGCCCATTTTTCTATTGAAGTATTTACCCTTATCTTGTTGTGGTGCTCAAGTATTTTATAAATTCTAGATATAAGTCCCTTATCTGACATGTCATTACCAAAGACTTTTTCCCAGTCTGTGGCTTCCCTATTTACCCTGTTAGAGAAGTTTCTGGATGCACATAGGGATTTGATTCTTAGAAGGTCCCATTCATCTATTTTATCTTCTCCTGGTTCTAAATTTTTCAGGATACTTGTAAGACTCTTTATGTTGTGGATTAGGACTACCAAAGTTCTTCCAAGCTTTTCTTGAATGAAGTTTATAGTCCTTGGTTTTAGTCCAAGGTCCATGATCCACCTTGAGTTGGCTTTTGTACATGGAGTGAAGATCTTGTTTAATTTTTCTATAAATAGTTTTCCAGATTTGCCAACACCACTTGTTAAAAAGGCTGTCATTTCCCCACCTAACTGATTTCATCTCCTTGTCAAAAATCAGTTGACCATAAATAGATGGACTGATTTCCAGATTCTCAATTCTATTCCATTGATCTATGTGTCTGTCATTGTACCAGTACCATGCTGTTTTAACTACCACAGCAGTGTAGTAGGATTTGAAATCAGGGAGTGAAATGCCTCCTACCTTTTTTCTGTTCTTAAGGAGTGCTTTGTTTATTTGGGGCTTCTTTCCATTCCAAAGGAAGCTGGAAATTGCCTTTTCCATCTTGTTGAAGAATGGGATTGGTATTTGTATTGGGATTGCATTGAACGTGTATATTGCCTTTGGTAGTATTGCCATTTTGACAACATTGAGTCTTCCTATCCATGAGCAAGGAATATTCCTCCAACTCCCCAAAACCCCTTTTTTTTCCTTGTAGTAATGTTTTGTAATTTTTTATTTCATTCACAAACGTGTGTGAGCTGATTGGATTTGCTGGATTTAGCTAACAATGAGCTGTGGCATGGGACCCTCTTGTTTGGAGTCAATCAGAACCTGGTGGGAGGGCTTATGTATTTAGAAGTTGGTTGGGCCCTAGGGCTGAAAGTGTTAATTGTGTTTTGGGATGTACATTCTTCAATGACCCGTCAATTTGCTGTATGGAGGTAACTTGGGTTTATTGTGCTACTGAGCGCTGTGCCACTGGTGCATCAAATGCTATAATGGTTAACCGTGGTGGACAGTGTTTGGTGAAGCACCCAGACTAAGACAGGCTTGGAAGAAAGAGTGGCATCCACTTCCTGAACAACATGCCTCTTGAAATTCTATGAACTTAGAAAAACAATAGTTACAGAACAAGGTTCCGATCTTTTGTCCGTGGAGTCAGTATGAGTCATGCTCAACTTGACAGCACTTAACAACAACAATAAACCACATCATCAGCTCTTCCTTATTCCAGTTTTAGTACTACATCCACATATAATTATGAAAGTTTCACTTGTGTTTTTGTTGGTTCTATTGCTGTCAGTTCTTTCTTAACATTACTGGCTCCATCAGAGAACAACTTGAGATTGAGAAAGATGAACAATTTGACATTGCTGTAAGTCTTTAAAGAAAATACACATTTAATTATCTATCCTTTCCAAATAGACTTTTCTTAGTTCAAAATTTTAGGAAGATTTTCATGGATAAAGTTTTCTTTATTTTGATGCAAATTATTAAAATAAATGGTGGGAAAGAATATTTTCACATTGATCTTTGGATTATTTAATTACAATATTTTCAATATGGTTTGAAGCTCAATATCAAGAAAAGAAAGATTCTCGCCACTGGGTCGATTGGCAGTATCATGATAGATAGTGAAGCAATTGAGATTGATAACAGTTTTAGTTTGCTTGGGTCCACAATCAACACTCTGGTACCAGCAGCCAAGAAATTAAAAGACTGATTGCATTGGGAATGTCTGCTGTCAGAAACCCCTCCAAGGTACTAAGGAGTAATGATGTCAGTATGGAGACTAAGGTGCACCTGATCCAGGCCATAGTTTTTGCAATTAAGTGTTAGAAAGAAAGCTGGACAATGACTAGGGATGATAGAAGAAGAATTGATGCTTTTGAGCAGTGGTACTAGAGAAGAGTATTGAATATACCATGAACTACTGGGAGAACAAACAGGTTTGTCCTACAGAGGGTAAGACTAGGCTTCTCCTTGGGAGGATGGAGTGACAGCGGAACAGAGGAAGAAACTTGATAATATGCATTGATTCAATGACTGGGGCAATGGGAAAAGGTGTGGTAGAGACAGTAAGATTGGCACAAGATAGAGCAGAGTTTAGGGCTTCTGTACATAGTGTCACTATGAATCGCAGGTGACTCGACAGCAACTTAATAAAGACAACACCAACATATCTCCTTATTAAAATGATAGCCAGGAGTGGCTTTATAGAAAATATACCATATCTTAATATCTGTACAGAAGAGGATGGACAATCTCCTCCCTTGTGATTTGCTACCTCTGAAAACGCACTACAGGGTCAGTGATGAGTTGATTCTGACTTGATGGCACATATCAGCAACAACGACAAATTCTGTAGTATGAGAAAAGGGGACTATGACTTGAAAGCAAAGCATCAGGTTTTTTTTCCTTCAAGCCTTGCTAATTTCTATGTGGCTTTAAGTGAGAATGTTAATAGTCTATTTCTTAGCTTGGAAATGATATAATGTCCCATAGATTTCCCAGGACATGTGATGGAAATACAAGGATAACTGTGTTAGTATGTAACACAATTAAAAATTAATATTATTACTGGTGACACAATATAAGATTATGCATTTGATGATATTGACATGTGCAAGAGTTAAGGGATTTAAAGACTACATTATAGGTTCAATAAAACTTAATTGTAGAATTCAGAAGCTTAGAATTTCAACTCATACAATTTTAGGAACTGACCCATACTCATTTCTAACACATATTTTTTCTATTTAAAAAATGTATCTTCAATATATCAACATTTCAAACAATATCAATTGTTCCATTTGTGGTTGGAAAAATAAGTCTTTGTTATTTTGATTGTGACATCCATGCAATAAATAACTTCATTCTACTAGTGTTGGCTTGTGGAGTTGGGTATTAAAGAGCTTTTCTAAGAAATTAAGACATAAATTTTTGATTTGTAAATCTCCTGACCTTTAAAAAATTTAATCCAGGAAATAATTTCCATGTGAACACAGACTTTTCCAATAATAATGTTGTACCCTAAGAGCATTTTATGCACCAACACATCCACCAATAGACCACACAGAAACTATATTCTATAAGAATTCTGAATAGAGCATTTTATCATTAGGAAGACTAGTCTTAGT
>NW_006399851.1:1407248-1408957 GCF_000299155.1 Elephantulus edwardii
TTGATGGAAATAAATGTAATATAATGCTTTTGCCTAAGTGGAAATAATTCATTTTGAAAATTCAAATCTGATCTTTTTTTCTTGTTTTATCATTTCATATGAAGTAAGTACTAATTTTTCCTATTTGGAACATTCTGACATATATAAAAGACAAAGGTTATGAATTTTTTTAAATTTGTTAGCATGATGTTCATAATTCTCTGAATATGAGAGTAGTAGGAGTATGAAGTCTACTATGATTATTTAGGCTATCGCTGACATTCACTTCATTGGACTATCAAAGGATTTTCCTTATAGGAGGAGGACATCCTAACAGAGATATTTCCATTGCAAATAGCTTTTTAATAAAATCTATTCTACTATCAGGCAGTTTCCCTGATGTCATGGCCTCTTCTAAATCCCTCTTGAACTTCTTTTAGTTCCTTATCTATGTACTGTCCCAGTCATTTTGAATGATCTTCAGCAGAATTTTACTTAGATGTGATATCAATGATACTGTTTGATAATTTCCACATTCAATTGGTCACCTTTCTTGGGAATGGGAACAAATATGGACCTCTTCAAATATGTTTGCCAGACAGCCATCCTCCAAATTTCCTGGCAAAGACTGGTGAGTGCTTCCAACAAAGGCTGCATCTGTTAATTGAAACAAATCAATTAGCATCTCATTGATTCCTAGGCATTATTTTTTGCCAGTGACTTCAATACATCTTCTACTTCCTCCTTCATTACTATTGTCTCCTATTCATATTTTTCACTGAAATTTTTTAGTGTCAATCAATTTTTTATGGTACAATATTCCCTCCAACTTCTTTTGATGCTTACTAGGTCATTCAATATATTGTCTATAGGATCTTCCAGTATTGTGACACGAGGCTTAAATTTGTTTTTCAGTTCTTTCAGCTTGAGAAATGCAGAGTAAGTTTTTTGCTTTTTATTCTCTAATTCTAGCTGGACAATGAATAAGGATGAGAGAAAAAATCACTGATGCCTTTGAGCTGTGGTGTTGGAGAACAGCACTGAACATCCCACGGACCGTCAAAAGAATGAAGAGATATATCTTGGAGAGGGTGCAGACGGAGTGCCTTTTAGAGGCAAGAATGATTAGGCTTGCCTCATATACTTTGGACATGTTGACAGGAGACGCTATCCCTTGGAAAAGGACATGATGCTGGGAAGAGTGGAAGGTCAGCAAAGAAGAGGAAGACCCTCAACCAGATTGAATGATAATGTGAATGCTGCAATGAGCTCTTGTGTGTCAGAAAGTGTGAGGATGGCACAGGATTAGAACAGAGTTCAGATCTTTTGTTCATAGGGTCGCTATGAGTTGTACTCGAGTTGACAGCAATCTAACAGCAACAACAACAACAGTTTAAGTTAGAAGAAAAAGGAGTATCTATGATGCCTCAACTCTGTAATTTCATTACAGAGACAATGAATTTTTTCTGCTCAGCACAGGTATGACTACATCTCCAAGAAGAAAGAAAACATTATATTCCAAATCTATAGGATATACCACCCTCCCCTGAGAAACTAAACCATTCATTGGAACTACAGTGTAGTACAGATGGAGAAGAGGCCTTAAGCCACAATAAGTCAATCCTGGAGCAGAAGTTCAAGGTAAAGTACTTTTCCAAACTTTTGAAATAGAAAGCCTTTCCTGATAATTAGTACCTGATATTCAGATTGTTGTTGTTGTTGTTGTTATG
>NW_006399851.1:1411602-1412660 GCF_000299155.1 Elephantulus edwardii
ATCATGATGCATTAATAATAATAAATATCTAGCATGCAAAAGTTGAGAACAGAGAAGAAGGATCAGTAGTTGGAAAACATGGACTTAGTGACAGAAATGAAGCTAGAGATAAAATGATAGTATTTTGCACCATTACTTATTCATTACAAATAAATTGTATTCAGGCAACTGCAACCAAATAAAATTCAATTCACTTTATTCTGAAGTTTCACATGGTACATTCTTCAGAATCAATCACATATTAGGCCACAAAGCAAGCCTCAACAAATTAAAAAAACAAAACAAAACACACCACACAATGAAATAATACAAAATATCTTCTCAGATCACAATGACATAAAACTAGAAATAACCATAGGAGCATAAAGCTTACAAAATCATCCATTTAGAAGCTAAGTAACTCTCTGCTAGAACATGACTGGGTTATAAAAGAAACAAAGAATAAAATTAAGTTCCTTGAAATGAAGGAAAATCAAAATACAACATACCAGAACCTTTGGGATATAGTTAAGTCAGTCCTCCGGGGGTAGTTCATAGCAATACACAAACATACAAAAAAGGAAATAAAAAAGAAAAATCAATGATCTAATCCAACACATTCATCATTTAGAAAAAGAACAACAATCTAATCCTACAGACTCTAGAAGAAAAGAAATTATCTGAACAAGCTTAAATCAAAGAGACAGAAAACAGAAAAACAATTGAAACCAGGGGATGGTTTTTCGAAATAATCGATAAAATTGACAAACCACTGGCAAACTCAACAGAAGAAGAAGAAGAAGAAGAAGACAACAAAGAAGACACAGAAAACTCGATTAAAAAATTATAGAGGTGACATCAAAACAGAACCAGAGGAAATTAAATCTATACTATCAGAATAATATGAAAAGGTATACTTTAATAAATTTGAAAACCTAGAGGAAATGGACAAATTCTTTGAACTCATGCCTTACCCAGATTAAAAAGGAAATATGTAGAACACTTGAACAGACCCATTAAAATAAATTGAAAGGTAAAAAACTTCCCCATATAAAAGTCCTGGACCGGTAGGCTTCACA
>NW_006399851.1:1413050-1414055 GCF_000299155.1 Elephantulus edwardii
GGGGGGGGGAAGGCTGGGCGGGGAGAGAAGTGCAGCAATGAATGAATGGAAATCCAAAATCTCTGTAAATGCTCATTAAAATTATTTTAAAAAAAGAAAGAAAACTGCAACCAATACTCTCAGGAATATAGATGCAAAAATCGTTAACAAAATATTGTTAGAATCCAAAAGTGTGTGTGTGTGTATATATATTTACCATGACCAAGTGGAATTCATAACAGATATGCAAGAATGGTTCAACATAAGAAAAATAATGTAATTCATCATATTAACAAAATAAACAAGAACCATATGATCTTAACAATTGATGCAGAAAAGATATTTGGCAAAATTCAACACCCCTTCCTGATTAAGATACTCCACAAAATTGGAATTGAAGGGAATTTCCTCAACATAGTGAAAAGCTTATATGCAAAAGCAAGAGCCAATATCATTCTCAATCAAGAAAGATTAAAACATTTTCCTTGTGAACAGGGACCACACTAGGATGTCCACTGTCACCACTTCTATTCAATATTGTATTGGAAGTGCTTGTTAGGGCAATACAACAAGAGAATTAAATAAAATAGATCCAAATCAGCAAAGAGATAGTTAAACTATCATTATATGCAGATGAGATGATAGTGTAAATAGAAAACCTCAAAGACTTGACAAAAAAAATTGTTAGAGCTACTAGACCAATTTAATAGAGTGGCAGGATATAAGATCAGGATGAAAAAATCAGTTGGATTCCTCTACAATATCAAAGAAAACTCAGGGAAGGAAACCAAGAAAGCAAAACCACTTACAATAGCCAACCACAAATTGAGATACTTGGGAGTGAAACTAACTAGAGATACAAAAGTCCTTATACAAAGAAAATTATGGAGCATGTTGGCAAGACACAACTAAAAAACCTAAAGAAATGGAAAAATGTGCCCTGTTCATGGATCAGAAGACTCAATATTGTGAAACTGACAGTCCTACCAAAAGCAATCTACATATTCAGTGCAATCCCAATACAGA
>NW_006399851.1:1417225-1419665 GCF_000299155.1 Elephantulus edwardii
GTTTAGGGCTGTTGTACATAGGGTCGCTATGAGTCGCAAGCGACTTGACTGCACATAACAACAACAACATCTATGGTCAATTGATATTCGACAAGGAAATAAAATCAATCAAACCAGGAAATTACAACCTTTTCAACAAATCATGCTGGCAAAACTGGACTACTACCTGTAGAAAGCTGAAACATACACAAAAACTACCTCCAAGTGAAGAAGAGACTTGAGGGTAAAGCCCAAAACCATTAAGTTTCTAAGAGCAAACTGAGATTAAGCTTAGAATCCCTAGTATAAAGTATAAAAAGACTGCCAAATACAGCTGGAAATATATAGTCTGAAGAGGATAAAAATAAATGGGACTTTTTAAAGATTGAATCCCTGTATTCAACAAAAAACTTTCTCCAACAGGATGAAAAGAAAACTTACTGACTGAAAACAAACATTTGGCAGTACCATCTCAGACAAGAGTCTCCTAATGAAAATTTTAAAATATTCCTATGCCTCCACAAAAAAAAATAAAAAATTACTGATAACCCAATTACAAAATGGGCAAAATACATGGAAATAATTTTCACAAAGGAAGATATTCAAATGGCCAATGGATATATGAAGAAATGCCCCAAATCACTGGCAACAATTGATGCAAATCAAAACCACAGTGAGATACCATCTCACTCCAGTAGCTGTGGCAATGTTTAACTGGATAGCAAGTAATAAATGTTGGAAAGGAAGTGATGAAAAAGGAACTCTCTAACATTGTAGGTTTGATTGTACAATGGTACAACCAGTCTGTAAGGCTGTTTGGCTCTTCTTTAAAAAAGCTGAATATAGAAATGCCATATGACCTAGCTATTCCATTGCTTGAAATATACCCTATGGAAATGAGAACTGAGGCTCAAGCAGAAACTTGCACACGAATGCTCATAGCAGCATTATTTACCAACTCAAGAACATGGAAACAGCCCAGATGTCCAACCACAAATAAATGGATTGAGAATTTGTGGTACATTCATACAGTGGAGTACTATGCAGTACACAGGAGTAATCATTTTTTAAATTACTACCTAACTTAGAAAGGACTTGAGAGCTTTATGTTGAGTGAACTAACTCAGTTCCCAAGGACAAATACTGTATCAAACCATTATTGTAAAAATAGTATGAGGATCCAAGGTGGGGGGAAAGGGAAGGGTAGAAATGCAGGGGGATAGGGTGGTAATCATAGGGTTGCACAATTTGATGGGTGGGTGGGGTGAAGGAAATGGGAAGGATCTTTTGTGAAAAACAATGTATTCAAATTTTGTAAATAAATAAGAGTAAAATTAAAAAATAAAACAAACTAAAAGAAACATAAATGCAGACTATACACATGGATTCCAACTGATGGTATGCATAGGAATGAGATAAGATTAGATCTGTGCAAAAAAATGCTGGAGAAGCTCAATATCATCTGTGAAAAGTAGGCCAGGTGCTGATTGTGGTACAGACCACCAACTACTCATATGCAAGTTCAAGGGGAAACTGAGGAAATTTAAAACAAATCTACAGGAACTAAAATTTGACCTTGAATCTATCCACATGAATTTCAAAACCGTCTCTAGATAGGTTTGAGGTATTGAATACTAACTAGAAAAGACCAGATGAGCTGTGGGAGGATATCAAGAATATCATCCGGGAAGAATGCTAAAGGTCATTGCAAAGACAGAGGAGGAAGAAAAGACCAAGATGGATGTCAGAAGAAACTCTGAATATTGCACTAGAAGATTGAGAAGTCAAAGCAAAAGGAAGAAAGCAAGATACTAAGGAGTTGGACAGAAGATTGCAAAGGGCATCAAGGGAAGACCAAGTACAGTATTACAAGAAAATGTACAAAGAGCTGGAGTCAGAAGGGGCCGAACTCACTCAGAAGTTCTTTAGCTGAAGAAACTGAAGAACAAATTCAAGCCACAAGTTGTAATACTTAAGTATGCTTTGGGAAGAATATGAAATGAATCCAGGAAGCAGTAAAGAAGATGGAAAGAGTATACAGAAATATTGTGCCAAAAGAAATTGGCAGACACAGAAAAATTTCATTAAACAATGTTATGAGCAAGAGCCTGTGGCGATGAAGGAAGAAGTTCAAGCTGCTGCTCCAAAAGAATTGGTAAAGAACAAGACCCCAGCAATCGATGACATACTGATGTGCTTACCAAGGTGTGCCATGAAATCTGGAGGACAACCACCTGGCCAAATGAATGGAAGAGGTCTGTATTTGTTCCCATTCCAAAGAAATGTGCTCTGACAGAGTGCAAAAATTATCAAACAATATCATTTATATAACATGCAAGCAAGATTCTACTGAAGATTATCCAAAACAACTGGAACAGCACATCAACAGAGAACTGCCTAAAGTTCAGGCTGAGTTTACAAGAGGCTGTGGTGCTAGAGATATTACAGCTACAGTCAGATG
>NW_006399851.1:1424530-1425030 GCF_000299155.1 Elephantulus edwardii
GGTGTCAGGATTGGTGGAAGATCTATTAACAATCTGCGTTATGCAGATGACACAACACTGCTTGCTGAAACTGAGGAGAACCTGAAGAGCTTGCTGCAGAGGGTCAAGGATGGCAGCCTCCAGTATGTATTAAGGCTCAATGTCAAGAATACAAAGATTCTCACCACTGGACCAATTGGCAGCATCAGGATGGATGATGAAAAGATTGAGATTGTTACCAAATTTAGTCTGCTTGGCTCCACAGTCAACACTCTTCGCACCAGTAGCCAGGAAATCAAAAAACATATTGCCATTGGAAAGTCTGCTATTAGGGACCTCTCCAGGGTACTCAAGAACAATGGTGTCACTATGGAGACTATGGTGTGTCTGATACAGGCTATGGTCTTTGCTATCACTTGTTATGCATCAGAGAGTTGAACAATGACTAGGAAGTATAAAAGGAAAATTGATGTCTTTGAGCTGTGGTGCTGGAGAAGAGTATCGAATATACCATGGACTGC
>NW_006399851.1:1425130-1432813 GCF_000299155.1 Elephantulus edwardii
TCAATGACTCGACAACACCAAACAACAACAACAACATATCTATTGTGTTTAATATATAATACCATAGATTACAATTTCCATAAAATGTTTTCCTTTTCTAAGTAATTTGTTTGCAGTATCATCTGTTTCTCTTGTGGTTAAGTATTTTTGAGTTGAGGACGACTAAGTGACTCTGTAAAGAACAGATCTGAACTCTATCCTATCCTATGCCATCCTTGTCATCCTTGACACAGTAGAGTAAGTTGCTACAGACACTGTACCAATCCATCTTTTTGAAAGTCTTTCCCAACTTTCATGTTGTTGTTCTTGTTATTTGCCATCAAGTCAATCTACTGTCTTGCAAATTGTCTTTATCCGCTTCGATTTTTGGAATAAGAACGAAAAAGAAAGCTTACCCTCTTCATGCATAAGTTACACCATCTAACCCTCCGGTGCATTTTCAGGGGCAGGTAGTACACATTGGAAGAGACTGGTAATCTTTCTTCTGCAGAACAGCTGGTGGATTTGCATGACCAGAGAGGTGCTGCCTTTGATTTGTCCTCCAATGTGAGGCTTGATTAAAAAGTATTATGCTTTGGGGCACTTATATAAGCATAGCTCAAAGAGTTCTGTAACACTTACCTGAGTAAGGTATAAGCCAATTGGGAAAAAAAAAAAAAGTCTTGTTTCGTGAATTGTATCTGGAATAATTGCTGATGCTAAATTGTAAAATAATGAACCAAACCCATAAATATGAGTATGGTCTGTGAGTTCTGTATGAAAAATTTAATGAATTATAAAACTCAAGAGAGAAGTCAAGAATGGACAGGAGGAAAAGTTGGGGTCCAAATTGATTAAAGGTTTGGAGAGTAGAGGCTTGTCTATGCCTCATGGGAATCAGACTTGGGCTGTTTCTGGTGATTTTCTCTCCTTGATAAAGTTAGTGAAGATCAGATATTACCCTCATGTCATTCTTTCACAACAATTTAATGGCTCTAATAATATCTTTCATTTATGAGGCTGGGCTGTATGAGAAGTGTGGGTGGCATCAGGATTTGTGGAAGAGTCATCAACAATCTGTGTTATGCAGATGACACAACCCTGCTTGCTGAATCTGAGGAGGACCTGAAGCACTTGCTGCAGAAGGTCAAGGACTTCAGCCTTAGTATGGATGGAGGCTAAATATAATGAAAACAATGATTCTCACCATTAGGCAAATTGGCAGCATCAGGATGGATGGTGAAGAGATTGAGATTGTTCACAACTTTAGTCTGTTTGGCTGCACAGTCAACACTCTCGGCACCAGCAGCCAGGAATTAAAAGATGTATTGAAAGGGAAAAGTCTGCTATTAGGGACCTCTCCAAAGTACTGAAGAGCAATGGTGTCACTCTGGAGATTAAGGTGTGCCTGATACAAGCCATGGTCTTTGAAATCACTTGCTATGCATCAGAGAGTTGGATAATGACTAGAAAGGATAGAAGGAGAATTGATGCCTTTGAGCTGCAGTGTTTGAAAACAGTTTTGAATATACCATGGGATGCTAAGAAAACAAACAGGCTTATCCTGGAGAGCATTAAACCAGGCTTATCCTTGGAGGCAAAGATTCTGAAGCTTCACCTGTCATACTTTTGACATTTTACAAGGAAGGACCAGTCCTTGGAGAAGGACGTCATGCTTGGGAGGATGGAGGGACAGCGTAGGAGAGGAAGACCCTCTATAAGGTGGATTGGTTCAGTGACTGGGGTAATGGGGTAGGTGTGTTAGACACAGTGAGATTGGCACAGGGTAGAGTAGGTTTTAGGGCTGTTGTTTCATAGGGTTGCTATGAGTCAACTTGATGGCAAATAACAACAACAGTATTATGTACTTATTACCAATATTTACTGTCTGTCTGTTTTTCCGTCATCACAAATAGAAATGGAATGCTTTTACTTTTTTGGTTTGGCTCATAGAAATGTATGTAGCTGAGAATCTTTTCATAACAATTAATTTGATAAGTACATGTCTTTTGTTTGAAAAGGGGGAAAAAACCCCAAACATTTAGCTGTATATAGTACAGTTTTTAAGGAAAACTGGGAAAAGATTGAGAAGGGGATGGCAAAGCTTGGCCTCTCTTAACTTCACAAAGGAGAACAGTCATTTTAAGTAACATTCACCAAAACCAATTCTCATAAGGTCAGACATTTTTCCACACTCCCACAGCTACTTCTACTAATTCAATCACCACTCATACTGTTCTACTATTGTTATTCTTAAGTGCCACCAAGTCAAGTATGACTCATAGCGACCTTATGAAGAACAGATCTGAATCTTGCTTTGTCCTATGCCATACTAATCATATTTGATGGGCTTGATCCCATTGCTTCCATAAGTGTATCAATCCATCTTGTTGAAGTTCTTCCTGTCTTTCACTGACCCTCCATATTTCTAAGAATGATTTCCCTTTCCATAGACTAACCTCCCCTGCCAACATGCCCAAACAATTTAAGACACATTTGTGCCATCTCTCTTCTTACAGCTCTACTACAGGGAATGAAATCTATTGCAACAGCCACGTAGGTCTCACAGAGCAAGACTTACATGTGGTGAAAGTCAAAGCTGATAGCTATGAAAGCCATTCTGAGAAGTACACATACAACACCACACCTATTCAGTACAGCTCTATTCTGGTACTTACAGAGTCACAACGAGTCAGAATCAACTTGATGACCACTGTTATATAGCTAGGCAAAACTGGAAAACAGTAATGAAGTTTGCATGTTCTTTTCTCCATATGCTTCAATAGCTTTCATCTTCTCTTCTATCCTCTTTCAGATTTTGGTAAGCAGAGGAACTCAAAATACATTTGGCAAACCAACTTCTGACTTACAGTTCAGCACACACTCACTGAGCCCCCATGCTCTCTATTTAGACATGAGCTACATAATCAAGACACTGAATTACACGTATTCAAATTGCTGAATCAGTAAATGTTTTAGTGGATTGGTTTTTAGCACACACATAAATAATGAATGGGGAAAAAATGGTTCACTGCAAAATAATAAGATGTGGGCGTTTATTCATATCCATCTCCAAAAGGTTTGTTTTTTAATAAAAGCAATTCCCCATCTGTTGTCTAAAGCTAATATTTTCATGTGGAACATAGTCTTGATTTGTCATTGTATTAATTACCTAATTCCATAAATAATGTTAAAGATTTAGCAGTTTAAAATAGCAAGCATTCATTATCTCAGTTTCTGAGGAGTACAAATTCAAGAGTGCCTGGGTTAGTTGGTTATAGTTCAGGGTTTCTCATGAGGTCATACTGGTGACTTGAGAGCAGCTTCTGAAGGCTTAGCTGGGGAAGATTCACTTCAAGCTCACTTAGAGTCTTCTTGGTTTTATTCTCACTCCTTTGCTTAAGTTTCCTCAAGACATGATGTTTGGCTTCCTTCAGAGTGAATGATCCAAGAAAGAGATGATGATAAAGACAGAATCTCAGTAACTTTTATAACTAAAATCAAAGTGACATTGTATGACTTCTACCACAATTTGTCACACATTAAACTAGTAAAATGGAGATGGTGGCAGGAAAGTATGTACATCAAGAGGTAGGAAGCACTGGCTGCCACCTTGGAAATCAGATACAAAAATTAAAACGTTTACCATGTTTCCCTCTCCTCTAATTGCTAAACTTTCCTCTACTGGCTCCTCATATTTCATATGCTGGATTTCTCCCACTGGAAAAATAAGTCTACATATCTTTTCTTTGCTTTCTTACTTCTGTTCAAAAAATTTTCTGAGACTGAGCATCAAGGTTAATGGTGTTTTGTTGTTTTTTTGTTTCTTTTTTTTTTAAAAGAAAATATTCATTTTATACTGGTTTACTTAGAAAGTTCACACATGTTGTTTTTCACACTGGATCTCCCCCCTTTCTTTTACCTACCCCTTCCTCCACCAATCAAATTTTGCAATCCTTTAATTAAGCCTGCACCTCTCTGCTCCCCGCTCCCTGTCGTGGATTCTCTTCCACGTTCTACAATGATGGTTTTATACCTTAATTGTCTTTATGGGATTGAGTTAATTCACTTAGCATAATGATCTCGTACCTCCAAAGTAGGTAGTAATCTACAAAATCATTGCTCCTCTGTGCTGCATAGTATTCCATTGTGTGACTGTAGCATAATTTTTCAATCGATTCCAATGTAGTTGGGCGTTTGGATTTTTTACATGTTCTTGCTATGATGAATAATACTACTATAAACCACAGTTATTGAAATAAAACAAATACTTTTCCCAAATTTGACCAAAGGAAAAAGCCTTTCCCTTGAGCTAGTAACCTAAATTCAGACTTTTAATCTCCAGAAATATCAAATAATAAATTTTTGTTTACTACAATCATCTAGAGATGAATTGCATTGTAAAAATCAACTGTGAGGTATCTCTCCAGAGTACTGAAAAGCAACGACATCAGGCCAGTGACTAAGGTGCACCTGATCTGGGCTATAGTCTTCACAATTATGTGCTATGCATTGGAGAGCTGGACAGTGGATGCCTTTGAGCTGTGGTGCTGGAGAAGAGTGTTGAATATACCATGGACTGCTAGGAGAAGAAACAGGTATGTCCTGGACAAGGTGAAGCCAGAATGCTCCTTGGAGTCAAGGATTCTGAGGCTTTGTCTGACATACTTTGGACATGTTGCAAGGAGGGACCAGTCCTTGGAGAGGGATATCATGTTTGGGAGAGTGGAAGGACAGCGCAGGACAGGAAGACCCTTGATGAGATGGACTGATTCAGTGATTGGGGTATAGTGTGAGAAGGTGTGTCAGAGACAATGAGGTTGGCACAGGACAGAGCAGAGTTTAGGGCCCTTGTACAGAAGATCGCTATGAATCACAAACGACTAAACAACACATAACAACAACAGTCATCTAATGATGTTATTTCTTTTATAGCAGTACTAGATAACCAAGGCAAGTAGAAAATGAGATTCTCATTGCTGGGCCAATTGGCAGCACCATAGTTAATGAAGAAAAGATTGAGATTGTTAACAATTTCAGCTTGCTCAGTTTCACAATCAACACTCTTGGTACCAGCAGTCAGGAAGTCAAAAGATGAATTGTGTTAGGAAAATCAACTCTCAGGGACCTCTCCAGATTGTTGAGGAGCAACAATTTCAGTGTAGAGACTAAGCTACCAATGAACCAGACCATGGACTTTGCCATTACTTACTATTCATCAAAGAGATGTACAATGATCAAAGATGACAGAAGAAGAGTCAAAGCCTTTGAGTTGTGGTACTGGAGAAGAGTATAGAAAAACATACCACAGAATGTCAAGAGAACTAAAATATCTGTTCTGGAGAAAGTGAAAACAAGCTGCCTCCTGAAGGCAAGGATTTTAATGCTCTGTCTCACATGCTTTGGGCATGTTGTCAGGAGGGACCAGTCCTTAGAGAAGACTATCAGCTTTGAAAAGGTGGAGGGATAGCATAGGAGAAGAAGGCTCTGGATGAGATAGATGGATTGCTACAGTAACTGGCTTAATGAGGGTAGGTATGTCAGAGACAGTGAGATTGGCTCAGAGTAAATCAGGGTTCAGAGCTACTGTACAAGAGTCACTATTAGTTGTAGTTGACTCAACGGCTTATAACAACAACAATCTATGACATGCTCACAAAATACAGCTGAAGGTCATTAATAAACAGCTAGAATAATACTTAGATAGAGAACTTTCAGAGCTCAAGTAAGATTTAGAAGAGGCTATGGCACCAAGGATATCATTGTTGATGTCATATGGATCCTGACTGAAAGAAATGAATACCAGAAGAATGTTATATGCATGCTTTATTGGCCACACAAAGATATCTGACTGTGTGAGTCAATATTAGCCATAATATATCACACATAATACATTATGGCTAATAGTGAGGAGAATGGGAATCCCAGAACATTTAATTGTGCTTACGTGAAACCTATACCTAGAACAAGAGGCTGTTGTATGAATAGAGCAAGGCAACATTACATGGTTAGAAATTAAGAAAGGTGTGCATCAAGGTTTATCTTCTCTGTATATACATATTCAATCTGTATACTGAGCAAATTATTTGTTAAACTGGAATCTCTGAAGAAGAATGTGGTATCAGAACAGAGCAACTCCTGAATAGCCTACAATATGCAGATAAACATTCACTTGCTTGCTGAAAGTGAAGAGGACTTGAAACGCTTGCTGCAGAAGTTCAAAGAACATAGCCTTCCAAATGGATAGCATCTCAATGTCAAGAAAATAAAAATTCTCACCACTGAACCAATAGGCAACATCATGACAGAGAAAACATCGAATCTATCAATAACTTCATCACACTTATATCCAAAATAAACATCCTTGGAACCAGCTGTCACAATAGCAGGGGATGTATTGCTTTGTGAAAGTCTGTGGTCAGGGATCTCTCCAAATTATTAATGAACAATGATGTTAGTTTGAGGACTAAGGTGTGCCTGATTCTGGTTATGGTCTTTTTAATCACTTGTTATGCATCTGAGCACTGAACAATGACTATGGATGCCAGAAGAAGAATTTATACCTTGGAGCTGTAGTGTTGGAGAAGAGTACTGAATATCCCAAGGACTGCCAAAAGAACAAACAGATATGTCTTGGAGAAGTGTAGCCACAATGTTCCTTGGAGGGAAAGGTAATAAAGCTTCACGGCATATACTGGGGCACATTGCTAGGAGAAGCTATTTCTTGGAGATGGACATCAAGTTTGTAAAGGTGGAGGGTCAGCAAAAGACAGGAAGATTCTCAACCAAATGGATTGACACTGTGACTGCAGCAATAAGCTTCAGCATATCACAGATTGTGAGAATGACACAGGGTATGACAGGGTCCAGATATTCTGTTCATAGGATCACTTTGAGACACTCTGGACTTGACAGCACTTGACAACAACAACACAATCTTCTTATACCATGCACTACCAAAGGAACAAAGAAATCTTGAAGGAAATAGAACCTCACTATTCTTTGAAAGCAAGGATGTTGAAATGGTCTCATTTAATTTGGGCCCTTTTTTTGGGAAGAGGACGACCTTAGTGATATCACACTGGGCAAGGGTGGACAAAGGCTAGGGAGATACTCAATGAAATGGATTGAAAACAGTGACTATCGCAAAAGCTTGCATATGACTGAGAAGATCAGGATGATGAAAACAGGACAACATTCAGATCTGTTGGTCCCAGAATCACTATGAGTCATAGTCAACTTCATGTATCTAACAACTCTGTAATAACATGCTCATGTGCTGTGTCCACACAAAACTAACTAGCAGATTGACCTAGGGATGTGGTCATATTTGGCCATTGACTGGGGCAAAATATTAAGCCTTGAAATTTCTTAAAAGTCTCTTAAAATAATGATGTGATAAAGATTTTGCAATAGTTCATGCAAAATATGACCCATTATTGGATACTCAACCTAAAAGTCACATGTTAGAAGCTAAAGTAAAAGGAAAAATAAACTTCGCCTTCACTTGCTATATTTTGTTGATATGTGCTTTCAAGTCGCTTGTGACTCATAGCGACCCTATGTACAACAGCGCTAAACTCTGCTTTGTCCTGTGCCAATCCCACTGTCTCTGACACTCACATCCCGATTACCAGTCACTGAATCAATCCATCTCATAGAGGATCTTCCCCTCCTGTGCTGTCCCTCCAACCTCCCAAGCAT
>NW_006399851.1:1435598-1449565 GCF_000299155.1 Elephantulus edwardii
GGTTAAACCAGGCTGCTCCTTGGAGGCAAGGATTCTGGGGCTTTGTCTGACATACTTTGGACATGTTGTAAGGAGAGACAGGTCTTTAGAGATGGACTTGCTTGGGAGGGTGGAGTGATGGCTCAAGAGGGGAAGACCTTCCATGAGTTGGATTGATTCAGTGATTGGTGTAATCGTGATGGGTGTATCAGAGACAGGGCGGTTAGCATAAGATAGAGCAGGGTTTAGAGATGTTGAACATAAGGTCACTATGAGTTGCAAGCAACTCTACAGCACATAACAACAAAAACAGCAATGAATATTATTGTTGAGTATTTTCAAGACGGAAATGAACCATAGATGACCCTCTCGCAGGTTTTCAGGGGCAGTTTAATCACATAGGCGAATATTGGTCATCTTCCACTTACCTAGCAGCTGCTACATCACCAGTGATCTCTAAGAAAACAAAAAAGAGATTTTTTTTTTAAGAATTTCATTGGCTGATCCTGTGTGTATATGTGTGTATGCATTTATTAGCATGTGTATGTATATACTTATGGGCCCTGGTGGTAGAATGAAAGAATTCTACTGCCAACCAAAATGTTGGTGTTCGAATTTATCAACTGCCCGACAGGATAAATATGCATTCATTTGCATATGTAAGTATTTGCAGCCAAGAAAATGGTTTGGGGGCATTCTGCTGTATCTTACTGGATCGCTCTCAGACAGAATCTACTCCCTATCGGTAGGATGTATCTGTGTCTATATTGTTGGTATGTGTTGCTGAGTTTGAACAGATTCATAATTGGCTCTCCAGTGAGTCTTCAGAGAGAGATTTTCCATTCTTCTCCCTCTGATAGACAGGTGGGTTCAAACTACACGCCTTTGGGTTAATAGCACAACTCTTTACCATTCAGTCCTTAGAGCTCCCTTACTCATACACGTATATGTTATTATTGTTGTGTACTGTCAAGTCAGACCAATCCATAGCTGACCCTCCGATGTGTTTTCAAAGGTAGTTATTGACATGGTAGGCGATTGTCCATCTTTTCCCTTGGATCAACTAGTGGGATTTGAACTGCAACCTTCAGGATTGCACTGCAGCTTATATACACACAAAAAATCATGGCTGTGCACATCCAAATGTTTCCTGTTCGATACCATGAAGCTGACTAAGATACATAGGACTCTATGAACAACAGATAGGAATCTTGCCTTAACTTGTGCCATCCTCCTGATCTCTGGTATGCTGAAGCCATTGTTACAATCACTGTGTCAGTTCATCTTGTTGGGAATTTTCTTCTCTTTCTTTCCACCTTAACCAGCATGATAACCTTTTCCAAGGAATGGCATTCTTAACAAAATTTAGAAAATTTACAATAGTTGTTACTATTAAGTATTACTGAATCGACTCATAATTGACACTTTTAGCAGATTTTCTGAAGCTATAAATCACATGGGAGATTGTCCATCTCTCTCTTGCAGAGCAGTAGGTGGTTTCAAACCACAAATCTTTGGGTGGGCAGTGCTGTTCCATACCACTCAGTCAACAGACTTCTTAAGATTGTGTGTGTGTGTGTGTGTGTGTGTGTGTGTGTGTTGTACCGTAGAGTTAGAACTAACCCATAGCTGACCATCCAGCAGGTTTTTGGAGGCAGTTAATCACACAGGAGGAGATTGTCTATCCTCCCATGGAGGAACTGGTGCATTCAAACCAGGTGCCTTCAGAATTGCAGCACTACTTCTTGCCACTAGGCCACCAGTGCTTGTGTGTGTGTGTGTGTGTGAGAGAGAGAGAGACAGAGAGACAGAGAGAGAGAGAGATCATCAAGTTAGGACCAGTTCATATCTGACCCTTCAATGGGTTTTTAGAGGCTGTAAAATACATGGGAGGAGATTATTATTTATCTTTCTTTTCTTTATCTCTCAAAGCAGCTGGTAAATCCGAACCACATGACTTTGGGTTGGCAGTGTAAGGCTTTACCTCTAGGTCAGAGTTCCCTACATGTATTAGGTGGACAAAGCCTAATGTGAGTGTGTATTTCTAAGTTGAGACAATTAAAGATTTGTCTATCACTTATATATTTAAAATCTTAAAATTAAAATCTGTTTTATATATGATCTCAAGTTTTTATTATGTACTTCACAGTTTATCATTAAAAGTATCTGGTTTTTTATTAGTTTTCTTACAAAGTTTATATATATTGTGTTTCACACTATATTTATATTGTTTCCTATAATCATTCTTACGCATTGTTGTTGTTGTTATGAGCCATTGAGTCACCTGCAACTCATAGCAATCCTATGTACAACAGCTCTGAAGCCTGCCATGTCCTGAGCCAGTCTCAATGACTCATCTATCCCCATTTCTCTAGTTACTGTATCAATCTATTTCATCCAGGACTTCCTCTCCCTCACTGTCCCTCTCCCCTTCTGAGCATGAGGTCCTTCTTGAAGGATTCGTCTCCCCTGGCTCTGTGCCCAAAATATGTGAGACAGAATTTCACAGTCCTGGCCTCCAAGGAGGAACTTGGTTTCACCCTCTCCAAGACAGACATATTTATTTATTGGCAGTCCATGGTATGTTCAATACTCTTCTCCAGTATCACAACTCAAAGACATCAATTCTTCTTCTTTCGTCCTTAGTTTGCCCAGCTCTCAGGTGTATAGCAAATAATTGCAAAGACCATGCCTTGGAAGAGGTATACCTTAGTCTCTAGTCTGACATTGTTGTTTCTCAGTACTCTGGAAAGGTCCTTGACAGCAGATTTCCCTAATGCAATTCATCTTTTGATTTCCTGACTTCTTGTGTTTTTATTTTATAACCAAGCAAGCTGTAACTGTTAACAATCTGAATCTCTTCTTTATCCATCATGGTACTGCCAATTGGCCCCTTGGTAAGAATGTTTTATAAAATTTAATCACCATTGGACCTTGCCCATCATTATCCTGTCTTTTCACCCACATCCTTCCCATTTCCTTTCCCCTCTACTTTCGAAATATCTATTTTAGAATTCCTTTAAGGGGTCTAGAAAAAGATTCAAGGCCTTTATGTATGCATTTTTATTCTTCAATAAGTAAATATTATTAGAACTTTATCTAAACAGTATTTTTGTTGTAATGTGCCACTCACTGAATCACCAGTGATTCATAGCAACATTATGCACAATAGCTTGAAACTCTGTTCTATCGTGAGGCAGTCTCACTGTCTCCTGCATTCCTACCTACTACCCCAGTAAGGTGTCAGTCCATCTGGTGTCTTCCTCTCCTGCATTGTCCTTCCATCCTTTCAAGAATGATGTCCTTCTCCAAGGACTGGCCCCTCCAAGCCACATGTCCAAAGTATGTGAGACTGAGCTTCAAAATCCTTGCCTCCAAGGATCAGCCTGGTTTCACCATCTCCAGGATAGCCTGTTTGTTCTTTTGGCAGTCGATGGTATGTTTAATGCTATTCTTCAGCACCAGTATCACAACTCAAAGGCACCAATTATTTTTCTGTCATCTTTGGTCATTGTCCAGCTCTCTGATGCATAGAAAGTAATTGTGAAGACCATGGTCTGATTCAGTCCTACCTTAGTCTCCAGACTGACACTATTGCTCTTCAGCACTTTTGGAAGGTCCCAAAATCTCCCCAAGTAATTTATCTTTTGATATCTTGGCTACTAATACCAAGAGTGTTGATTTTGGAGCTCAGTAAGCTGAAATTCTTAACAACCTCAATCTTTTTTCCATCTATCATGGTGTTGCCAGTTGGCACAGTGGTATAAGTATCTGTCTTCTTGATGTTGAATTTCCATCCATTGAAGACTACAGTCCTTGACTTTCTGCAGCAAACACTCAGGTCCTCCTCAGTTTTGGAGAGTGAGGTTGTATCATGCATAACGTATGTTGTAGATATGTCTTCCTCCAGTCCTTATGTCACATTCCTCTTTATAAGGTCCTACCTCCTGAATAATTCTGTTCCATGTATAGATTGAAAAGGTATGGAAACAGGAAACATCTCTGATACCATCCTTTCCTGATTTTGAAACATGCAGTTTTCCCCTGCTCTATTCTGAGGACTGCATCTTGGTCCAAGTTTTATATGAGTACAATCAAGAGTTCTGGGATGATTTAATTTTCTGACAAATATTGCTAATGAAAAACTACTACAATCACATTATTGGGATTGAAAAAGGTGAGAGGTTATTTCTCTTATTTTACAGAGATCATAAGGAAAGATTAATATATAGAAAAGAATATTGTTTTTGGTAAAATAGAGGGTTTGCCAAAAAGGCAGAAGTACCCAATAAGATAGATTGGAACAAAAGATACAACAGTGAATTTAAACATTTCAAAGGCCCCAAAGACAACCCAAAACTAGACAATGCTCTCTTCTCTTTTAACTTAGAGCCAGGGCTGACATGACAGTATCTACTAACAATAACTGATTCATTATGATTCCCAGTTGTTTTCTAAAGATCCATGCTCTCAATTAGGAGAACTAAGACACTTACAAGATGCTTAGCTTCACATGACACACTTTCTAGGTGTAAGACATTAAGAACAATTTTCTAATCTTTTGGTAGTTCCTTTCTAACAACAACAACAACAACAACAACAATAAAGAGTGGTTAGCAAGTTTGAATAATATAACAAGAGAAATAACAAATGACTAATGTTGTTGTTATTAGGTGCCCTCAAGTCTCTTGCACATGTAAAAGAGCCCTAAAATGGCTCTATCCTGTGCCAACCTCCTTATCTCCTACACACTCATTCCCACCACCCCAATCACTGAATCAATCCATCTCATCGAAGGTCTTCCTCTCTTGTGCTGTACCTCCACCGTCCCAAATATGGTATCCTTCTCCAAGGACTGGTCGCTCCTTGTAACATGTGCAAAGTGTGTCAGACAAAACTTCAGAGTCCTTGCCTCCAAGGAACAGCCTGGTTTCACCCTCTCCAGGACTAACCTGTTTGTTCTCCTAGCATTCCACGATATATTTAACACTCTTTTCCAGCACCACAGCTCAATGGCATCAACTATCTTTCTATCATCCCTAGTCACTGTTCAGCTCTCTATGACGCATAGCACACAAATGCAAAAACCATGGCTCGAATTAGGCACACCTTAGTCTTCAGCCTGACGTCGTTGCTCTTCAGTACTCTGAAGAGGTCTCTGACAGCTGACTTTCCCAATGCAATATATCTCTTGATTTCCTGGCTGCTGGTACCAAGAGTGTTGACTGTAGAATCAAGCAAACTAAAATTGTCAACAATCTCAAGCTCTTTACCACCCACAATGATGCTGCCAACTGGCCCAATAGTGAGAATCTTCATCTTCTTAATGTTATCCTGTTTTATATCCACTTTTATTATTAGCAGAAAATACTTTTAATAATAAATTCCACAGGAAAAATGTCTTGAAATTTGACTATTTTAATATTTTATAATAATAATTTTCATATATCACATGCTATTTTGTATCATTGTTATATGTTGTGGAATTGACTACCACTCATAGCGACCCTAGAAAAAGTAGCTCTGAACCTCACCTCTTAAGCCAATCTCTCTGATTGACACACCCGCCCTCATTGCCACAGTCACTGTGTTAATCCATCTCATCCAGGTTCTTTCTCACCTGCGCTGACTCTCTACCTTTGCAAGTATGATGTCTTTTACCATGCACTGGTCCCTCCTGATCACATGCCTAAAATATGTCAGACAGAGCTTCACCATTGTTTCCTTCAAGGAGCAACCTGGTTTCACCCTCCCAAGGACAAACCTGTTCTCTTAGTAGTCTAGTATGCCCAGTACTCTTCTCCAGCACCACAACTCAAAGACATTGATTCTTCTGTCATCCTTTTTCACTGTCCAGCTCTCAGATGCATAGCAAATAATTGAGAAAACCATGGCTTGAATCAGTTGCACCTTAGTATCTAGACTGAAACTAAGCACTCTACACTCTGAGCAGTATTGTGTATTATACTGAATACTATTTTGGCAGATAATCAGACCTATCAGCCACAACAGATGACTTTTACATCCAGTTAAAGGGAAAAAAAATTATAATTACTACATTTAAGATTAGACAGAACAACTATTTGCTTCTATAAATATTTGCACCCCTATAAACTCTTTGGACAATTCTAATCTGTCCTACAGAGTCACTATGACTTAGAATCCATTCAATGGTAATGGGTGGTGTGTGTGTGTGTGTGTGTGTGTGTGTGTGTGTATTTGTAGGAAAGGTTTATCTGTTGAACACAGCATTATCTCAGCTCCCTTGGAAATGGCTAAGGGACTGAAAAATTGTCCATATGTAGCTTAATTGCCTGCACCTGTCTACATAAGAACATCTTATGTGGTAATTATGGATCTGGTGCAAACCATCACACATGGGGCTTTATTGAGCTTCAATTTCCCTTCATATCTCAATCCAATCCCAGGGCTACCTTTTGGCTATGGGCAACCCCATTCAACACAAAATAAATTGGTTCCACTCAAGAAGAGTAGAAATGGTGGGAAATATAATTTCCCCTCACTCTTGGCAATAGAGAGCATTAGTCTTAAACAACAATAGTAGCCTTAGTCTTAACCTGCAGAAATCATAAAGATAGAAAATAGATTTCTCTTTCTATGGCAATGAAGCTCACATGTCTGACTCTAACTTCAAAGGCCACACTGTTATTTATCTCTACTTTTACTTGTCTGGCGCTTGAAAGACGTGGTTCCTTTTCCTTTCTAGACAATAAATTCTCTGCTACCAAAGTCAGGGGAAAATAAGCAAGCTCAGAATCTCACAGGAAAAATTGGGATGACTCCAAGTAGGGTTAAAACTTTTGCTTTCCTGCTTCGTCACATTGCTCCACATACTTCCTCAGAGAGCGCCTATCTCCCACTGAGTGCAGCTGAGTTTCAAGCACTCCTGGTTGTGTAATGACTGAGAGAGAGATGTTTCTTCCAGTTGTCAATAACACCCCTACCCTGAATCTTTTCCAAGCCTTCTCCTCCCTTTCTCTGCCTCTGTGAACAAGATATTTGTCACATTTATGATAAATAACTTTGAGCTTCAAGGCTATGCACAAAAAAGGCTATGACATTAATGTTTTGTTTTAAAATGCAGGGTCCTAGAAGATCTTGTCTATTTGGAGTGTGTGACTATGCTTGTAGCCAGAAGAGTAGATCACTATCTAGTGAAAGAGCCAAACTGCTGTGTCTGGATACTTAAAAAGACATTTGGAGAGGGAGAGCATCTGCAAACATTGATGAAAATGGGCTTGGAACTTCTCCTTTGATCAGGAAATAGGTGGACCATTAAATATCTGATGCATGATCTGCCTGCAGCAAACCTGCTTTCTGAGACCCAGTCATCTTATTATGCTAGAAAACTTCAATAGAATGAGGAAGGTGGCTTAAAAGACCCAACATTTTTCAATCTTTATAGTTGGCAACTTTATGCTTCTGAAACATAACTGGACACATATATTTCACATTGCAAAGAAAACTTTCTTACTAGTGCCCAATATATATATTGCTATTAAGAAGGAAGGGAGCATAGGTGCCTTAGTAGATAAAAAGTTATTCTACCAATTCAAAGGCAGATAGTTTGAATTCACTTGTGTTCTGTGGGAGAAAGATGATAAATCATTCTCCCATCTAATTTACAAATTCTGAAAACTCACTGGAAGAAGGCTGGCTATGAGTCAGTTCTATTTCCAACTGTATTGCATTGAGTTGGCTTTGGTTACTAACAAGAATAAGTTTGGTTGTGGTCTGTTTTGTTTTTGCAGATGTTTATGAGTCTCCAAAGGATGAGGACAGGTGTTACAATTCTTATCATGTCATGCATATATTTTTCCCCTTTTTTGCTTATCAGGTACATATAACAACATTCTTCTTATTTAAGGATGAAGGTGATGTAAATATATCATCAATAGCAGGATTTTTGAAGTGGTGCTTGATAAAATAGAGAATTAGTTAAAAATGGAAGACTCTCTACAAGATTATTTCAATGGTTGCAGCAATGGTCTCAAGCATGACAATGAGCATGAGGACAGGGCAGGAGTAGGCAATGTTTAGTTCTATGTTGTCATTAAGTGACGTTGAGTCAAGACTCATGAACAACCTATACCAACCCTATAAACAGCCAACCTATCTTGTGCCATCTTCATCATCTCTGACACACTAATGTCACTATAAATCAAAATCTACTCAATGGCACCAATACCAACAGCAGCTGTGGCTTAACGCCTAACTGTACCTTAGTACAGTCATCAACCATCTGTTTATGGAGACCTGTAGTTTGTTGTGATGTTATACATTTTCAGAGTACTTCCAAGTTAGTATAGAGATGAAGGAAGGTCTGATGATATACGTCTGAAAATTTTGTTTTTATTGTTTGTCATCTAGTCAGAACCGACCCATAGCTGACCCTCCGGTAGGTTTTCAGAGGCAGTTAATCACGTGGGAAGAGACTGGCCATCCTTCTCCTGCAGAACAGCTGGTGGCTTAAAACTGCATGATTTTGGAATTATACAGTACAGCTTTTTGGCACTAGGCCACCAGAGCCTGAAAAGACTCCATATTAAAAAAATGTTGCAGATCCGAAAACTCCACTCTGTGCCTGATCACTTGGTGAATACAGAACTTGACAGTGTTTTGTTCCCTTACAACTGGGATCACTGTGGGTTAGTAGCCCTTTTACCCAACACCAACAAGAAATGTTTTTAAAAATGACATTGAAGAGTGGTTTGTCTCAAGAGTTGTAATTTAAGTTCATTCTCATTGTTCTTCCAGTATGGTGATGCCAATAATGCCATCACAAGTCTTTATTGTAAATCTTTGCAATTCAAAGGAGAGAGCAACAGGTTGAGAAGTGGCGATGACATTTTATGGTGAGGAAATTAGTTAGAAAGATCTCATCAATGAGATCATCATCAATGTTTTAGTGTCATCTCAATGAGTAGAAAACACAATCAGAAGGAAGGCAACCATTTTGTGGATAGAAGTTGCACATCATAAAAGTGGCTGATTCTTTAGCAACCATTATGTAAGTGTCAAAACACAGTTCTATTCCTAAGAACATCTAAGGTTCTAGTCAAAACCCAAATGATTAATTGCAACCTGTGTGTGTGTGTGTGTGTGTTTGCATTTACAAGGAAGCAAATAGCTGTCCCAATACTAATAAAGATGCTAGATTTACATCTTATTATACTCTGTCCTCAGATTTGGGGGGAGAGGACAGAAATAACTTTTTGAAGGCTCACTTTGGTGAAAAAATGACCCCAAATACACACTAGCCAAATACTGAAATGCAAAGTTTTATTTCTTGAAATTAAATATGTGTGTGCGCGCACTTGCATGCGTGCATGTGCCAAGGACTGCATCCTACAATATGAATTGAGGCTCAATACCAAGAAAACAATGATTCTCACCACTAGGCTATTTGGCACCTTCAGGATGGATGATGAATAGACTGGGATTGTTAACAACTTTAGTTTGCTTGGGTCCACAGTCAACACTTTCGGCACCAGCAGCCAGGAAATTAAAAGACGTATTACAACAAGAAAGTCAGCTGTTAGAGACTGCTCCAAAGTACTGAAGAGCAATGGTGTCACTCTGGAGACTAAGGTGTGCCTGATATAGGTCATGGTCTTTGCGATCACTAGCTATGCATCAGAGAGTTGAGCAACGTCTACAAAGGACAGAAGGAGAACTGATGCCTTTGAGCTCTGATGTTGGAGAAGGGTGTTGAATTGCCATGGACTGCTAAGAAAATGATCAAGTTCATACTGGACAAACAGATTCATTCTGGAGAGGGTTAAAGCAGGCTGCTCCTTGGAAGCAAGGATTCTGGGGCTTCGTCTGACATACTTTGGATGTGTTGTAAGGAGAGACCAATCCTTGGAAAAGAATGTCATTCTTGGAAGGGTGGAGGGACAGCACAGGAGAGGAAGACTTTCTATGAAGTGGATTGATTCAGTGACTGGGGTATAGGGGGTAGATGTGTCAGAGACAGTGAGATTGGCACAGGATAGAGCAGGGTTTAGGGCTGTTGTACATTGGGTCGCTATGAGTCACAGGTGACTCGACGGCACATAACAACACAACTCACAGCGACCCTATGAACAAAAGACCTGAAGCCTTTCTATACCAATAGACATTTCACAAAGTTCATAGTTTCCAGAGGCATGTTTTTAGGAAGTGGATGTCACTCCTGCTTCCAAACCTTTATTGTCCATCATGGGTAACCATGATAGCATTTGACATCCCAATGGCACAAGCTTCAGCATCACAGCAATCATAGGTTACCTCAGCACAGCACAGTGACAGAAGTGTTCTATACCATTTAGAAAAAATATTTCTCCAAATATAATAACAACCAACTTTAAATACAAAGGCCTTCCCGAGGTCTTGTTGACTCTAAACAGGAGGCTTAAGTAAAAAAAAAGATCAACCAATATAGTATGTTGTTTTTATGTGAGATACTTGGACCAACAGACAGTCCTAAGAACAGAGCAAGGAGACACTACAAGGTTCAAAATCAAGAAGTAGTTCCATGAGGGATGTATTTTGTCTCCATACCGTTTCAATCTGTATGCAGAACAGATCATTTGAGATGCTGGTCTGTATGAGGAGGAATGTGGCATCAGAATTGATGGAAGAGTCATCAACAACCTGCATTATGCACATGATACAGCTCTGCTTGCTGAAACCGAGGAGGACCTGAAGCGCTTGCTGCAGAAGGTCAAGGACTGCAGCCTTCAATATGAATTGAAGCTCAACATTAAGAAGACAAAGATTCTCACCACTGGGCCAATTGGCAGCATCTGTATGGATGGTGAAGAGATTGAGATAGTTAACAGTTTTAGTTTACTTGGCTCCACAGTCAACACTCTTGGTATCAGCAGCCAGGAAATCAAGAGATGTATTGGGAAAAGTCAGCTGTGAGGGACCTCTCAAGGGTACTGAAGAGCAATGACATCAGGATGGAGACTAAGGTGCACCAATCTGGGCTATAGTCTTTACAATTACATGCTATGCTTTGGAGAGTTGGACAGTGGATAGGGATGATAGAAAGAGAATTGATGCCTTTGAGCTGTGGTGCTAGAGAAGAGTGTTGAATATACCATGGACTGCTAGGAGAAAAAACAGCTTTGTCCCGGAGAGGGTGAAGCCAGAATGCTCCTTGGAGTCAAGGATTCTGAAGCTTCGTCTGACATACTTTGGGCATGTTGCAAGGAGGGACTGGTCCTTGGAGACAGACATCACGTTTGGGAGAGTGGAGGGACGGCAAAGGAAAGGAAGACCCTTGATGAGGTAGATCGATTCTGTGATTGGGGTGGTGGGAGTGAGTGTGTTGGAGACCATGAGGTTGGCACAGGATAGAGCAGCATTTAGGGATCTTGTGCATAGGGTCGCTATGAGTCACAAATGACTCGATGGCACATAACATAACATATACATACATAAATACATATACGTATATATACACACACACACACACACACACACACACACACACACACACACTGTTGTTGTTGCTATGTGTCATGGAGTCTGAACTGACACATAGCTGATCCTCCAGTGAATTTTTCATAGGCTATAAATTTCATAGGAAGGGATTTCCAATTATTCTCTCATAGGCCAGCTGGTGGATTTGAACCACCTGCCTCTTCATTACATTCGCTTGAATACATTGACTGATTTTTCCTCTATTATTGTTACCTCTACTCTTGCTAGCATAGCTTGATGTACACAAAGCTGTGATACGGACTATATTAAGAAACTTTCTTCCTATGTTACACTCTAAATTATTGCCATTTTGAAAACAGAAGGAAATTTAATTTTTAAAATTATTTTAAAATAATACATGAAGATAGCTTATGAGCATCCTGGTATACTAAAAACAAAAAACCTCACCTCAAACAAAACAATAAAAAACAGAAAATAAGTTCACTTCTAACAGTGTTATTGTTGATATTAATTTTGTTGTTGATATTAATATGAGCAGACCTCTTTAGAGAAGGATAGACTAAGTGAGCTGGAAGAGACAAAACAAAATCAGTGTGTCTTGCATAAGAAAGAAATAATATTCTCCTATGTCTCTTTTTTACCTTCCTTTTTTACTAACAAGTTTGAATGTGATATTAAAAGAGATAAATATTAAAACTCAATGTGTAAATTATTTTTTCATAAGACCTGCCTGCCCCACAACAGCACCTTATACAACAACAAAAAAGAGAGAAAGAAAGAGTGGTTATTAAGATAAAAGTGACTGAAAGGGAATAATAACTGAAAAGGGTAAAGAAATGAAAAAAAATTTAAAAAGTTTCTGAGTTGATATTTCTGTACATCAGAAGTGATGATTTGATAGGCTTTCATGGTTCAGTGTTATTTCAGGGGATGCTTCAGGAATAAAATTGTATTTTCTGAGGGAAAGCCCTTTTAGAATTGGAAAATTATTTTCCTGTCATTAACCATCTGTACTTTTAAGAAGATAGAGTCCATGTGGACTCAGCTCTATTACTGAACTAACTTGTATATGTATAAAAGTTTAAGTATCTTACATGCCTATTTTCTACCAAATGCTCAATTTTTTTCCAATACATGTGGCCAGATAGCCTAATGTAGTCACCTTTCCTTAAGGTGGTATCACATATAAATTAAGAATATTTATGTTCAATGACTCAGTTGTTCTCTCCAAATATAAATGTAAATTATAATATTCCAAGTTAAAATGATAGAAGAAGTGAAAATAATGGATGCTAATTCTCATATTGACATAATCAAGCTGAGAATGTATTGCATGATCTTAATTAACTTAACAATTCCTTCCTCATTTATTCTTGATTTACAATGAAACATTGTTATAAAATATTTAAGATGGGGGGCATCTTATGTCTTCAAACATTAATCTTCATTTAATTTCTATAATTCATATAAATATAATAATGCAGAAGCTACTTTGTTACATGCCACTGTCTCTTAAAAGAAGTAAATAAATGCATTGCTGATTTCAGGGATGCTAAAAGAGACCTACAACACTTCATTATCTTTAAAAATACAATCACATATCAGCACGTGGTGAAACAGATAAGTTTGATTCTTTAAAGGAATCATTCCGAAGACATATTACACTACAAATGCAAGAAGATTGAGGAAGCCAAGGTTTCTCAGTATGTATTGATACTATTAGATTATTTCTCAGTATCCAGAGTAATAAGATTCAAGTTTCTCAGTAGGGAATGAAAAATTATACATCATTTTATTTGTTTGTTATTCAAACAAGTTGGTGATTTATATCACTTTCAGTGAAGTAGGAGTAAGAAAAAAAGTGAGAAAACTAAAAAAAATAAACAAAAATCCACAAAAACCCAACCCTGCCAAACCCTTTATAAACTTTGGAGACATGGGGAAAGGATTTTTAATTGAAGCAATTGAAAATATTATAGTTTCAGTCAAGAACACCTTATGTTTTAAACTCAAATCCTGGCTTTTTTGTACTTTATAGAGTCCTCGACAGCAGATGTGTCCAATGTATCTGCAGAAGAAATGATACCTTTGAATTGTAGTGTTAGAAATGAGTAATGAATATACCATAGACTGCCAAAATAACAAGTTGGAAATGAAACCAGGGTGTCTCTTAGAGGCAAGCATTATGAAACTTTGTTTCATTTCTTTGTGACATGTTGTCAAGTAAAGACATTTTTATCCTTGGGTAAAAATGTAAACATGCTTGGAAAAGGAGAGCATCACTGAAAGAGAAGACCCTCAAAGAGATGGATTGACACAGTGACTGCAACAACAGGATTGAGCATGCCAGAAATTGTGAGAAATTTGCAGGATCTGGCAAGGTTTTGTTCTAGTGTTCATATGTTCATTATGAGTCTTACTCAACATCAAGATGACAAAGATTCTCACCACTAGGTCAATAGACATAATCCTGATAGATGGAGAAGAGACTGAGATTGTTAACAATGCCAGCTTGCTTGGTTCCACAATCA
>NW_006399851.1:1449855-1454949 GCF_000299155.1 Elephantulus edwardii
ATCTTACATAGTGTAGGCTTGTACCCAGGAGGGATCAGTCTTTGGAGAAGGATATCATGCTTGGAAGGGTTGAGGATCAACACAGGAATGGATGACCCAAGACGAGATGGATTGACATAGTACATAGTACTGGGGTAATGAGGGTAAGTGTGTCAGAGATAGTAAGAGATTGGCTCAGGATAGAACAGGGTTCATAGCTACTGTGCATAGGGTTGTGATGAGTCTTGGTTGACTTGATGACACATAACAACACCAATAAAAAGATGTGTCTTCTTTTCATCCCAAGTGGTTGTCAGCGGATGGAAGGAACTTGCCTGATGAATTGTGAGTCTCTGGCTCATAGTCCACCAATAATTGGGTATGCCAAAATTTAAAAATGCTGAAATGCTTGGCCATGCCTACAAACTAATGGCTAATGTGTTCTGAATCGGTTTATGATAGACGGTATGTTGGCCTCTTGCATCTTGGGAAGGGACACACATGGAATGCTAGGGGCTTTGATTTTCATCCTAAGTGGGTGTCAGCAGAAGGGAGTTGCCAGATGAATTGGGGGTCTCTGTCTCATAGTCTCATAGTTCTCATAGTCTACCAGCATTTCAGCGTGCTGGAATTTAAAAACACTGATATGCAGTAATGATTACTCCTAGTAGACAGTGTTTCGTGGAGCTCCCCAATCAAAACAAGCTTGGAAGCAGGAGTGGCATCCACTTCTGAATTAGCTTGCCATCAGGAACTCTGTGGAGAAACAATGAAAATTATACAAGTGTTCAGGTCTTTCATTCATAGGGTTGCTATAAGTCATCTACTATTTGAGGGGACTTAACAACAACAACAACAAGAACAACAATATGGAAAGCATACTGCTTGGAAGCAAAGATATCTAAGCTGCATCATTCATACTCTGGATATATAGGTAGATGAGGCTATTCCTTGGAAAGGGACATAATACTTGGAAAACTGAAGGGTCAATAAAAGAAAAACTCACAATGAGATAGAGCAGCATGATGACTTTAGCATTTGGCTCTAGTGTGTCAGAGATGATGAAGCTGGAACAGAATAGGGCAAGATTCAGATTGGCTGTTCATAGGGAAGCTATGAGTCATATCTAACAAAAAGAACAAAAACAACAATAGTATGAGGTGGAAATGAAAAATCACCTTGTCTTAATTATACATTTTAAATTTGTTTCAACATGGTCAAAAGTCAGAATCTTTTTAAACCAGTGTGTTTTATCATGACCAAGTTTGTAAGCATAGTAATTTACAACCCTCAGGTGCATCTTCTGGAGATTTGCTTGGTAGAAAAATCTAACGTAGTTTTACATCATATAAGCAATTAGTGGTCCTTTTTGCTTGCAATGCATTTCTAATGTCATCTAAAATTATATTCCTGATAGTGATTAAGAAGCAAATGATCCTTGTTCTTTTCTTCTGCCTTAGAGTATGTCTGGTCATATTTTGTTTGAGTTAATTTCTTCCAGCAATAGTCATAACATTCTGAAAATAATAGAAAAGTATATTAAGGCAAGGAAAAAGAAGGTAAATTGTTTAGTTTTTGAAATGTGAGTAGGAGAACGTACTTTGTCATTCTCCTGGAAAAACATATATACCAGCTATCGACTTCACTTTGGAGAAGTATACTTCTGAAAGATAAGTAAAGAATAAAGTAAATATTTAAAAATGAAGCTACCATGAGTATTGGTTTTAGATCCATAAAAGGAAATTATTTACAACTTCAACTTCAATCACTAAAATATTTATTACATGGATTAGTTCTATGTAATGAAAAACAGGAAATGGAATCATCAAACATTTTATTCTAGTAAAATAAAAAAGTACTTAACAAATAGACAGTCTTCCAAATATATAATAGAGATGTTTGTATCTGATCAAAGAGATCATCAAAAACAATTGTAGTGCTGGAGAAGAGTATCGAATATTCCATGAACTGCTAGGAAGACAAAGATGTTTGTCCCAGAGAGAGTGAAACCAGGCTGCTCCTTGAAGGCAAGAATTCTAAAGCTCCACCTAACATACTTTGGGCATGTTTCAAGAGGGACCAGTCCTTGGAGAGGGGCATCATGTTTGGGAGGGTGGTGAAACAGTGCAAGAGAGGAAGACCCTGTCTGAGACGAACTGACTCAGTAACTGGGATAATGGGGTAGGTGTGTTGGAGATGAGGATGGCACAGGATAGAGCAGGGTTCAGAGCTGTTGTACATAGGGTTACTATGAATCACAAGTGACTCAACAGCACAAAGCAACAACAACTACAAACATATTTGAAGTAATGTTGCAATATTGCAAGGACATGTTGTTGATAGGTGCCATCAAGCAAACTATGATTCATAGAGAAGCTATGAACAATAGATATAAACCTTGTCCTATCTTGTACCATTCTTGGCATGTCTGTCATTCTCAAGCCCATTGTGATAATCACTGTGTCAATCCATATCATTGATAGTCTTCCTCTCTTCCATTGATCCTCTATCTTTCCCCAACACAATGTCTCTCTCCATGGATTGGTTCCTCCTGAAAATATAACAAAAAAAGTGAGACAATGTTTCACCATCCTTGCCTGTAAAGAGCACTTAAGTTGCACTCTCTTCAAAACAGATCTTTTTGTTATTTTGACAGTTCATACTGTATTCCTTAATCTTTGCAAATACTGCAATTAAAAGGTATGTATCCTCCTTCTGCTATACCTGTTCATTGTCCAGATTCCAAATACATAGGAAACAATTGAAAATACCATGTTTTGAATCAAGCACACCTTAGTCATTGCTGTGGCTTAGAATTTTAAAGAGCTCCTTGAGAGCAGCTTTTCCCAATACAACATGTCTTAATTTCTTGACTGCTATTACTTTAGTACAGGTAGTCAATAAATAAATAGATACATTGAACTGGGATAATCAGCAGTCAGGGACCTCTCCCAATTATTGAGGAGGAATGACGTCAGTTTGAGGACTAAGGTGTGTCTGATTCAGGCCATAGTCTTTATGACTGCATGTTATGGATCTGAGAGCTGGACAAGGATTAAGGATGACAGAGGAAGAATTGACACCTTTAAAGTATGGTGTTAGAGAAGAGCCTTGAACATCCCATAGATGGCCAAGAAAACAAACAGATGTGTCTTGAAGAGGCTGCAGCCAGACTGCTCTTTGGAGGCAAGAATAATGAGACTTGACTTTACATACATGCTCTGGGCATGTTGATAGCAAAGGCTACTCCTTAGAGAGGGATATGATGCTGAGAAGAGTGGAGGGTGAGAGAAGGAGAGGAAGACCCTCAACCAGGTGGATTGAAACAGTGACTGCCACAATGGGTTCTTGTGTGTCAGGAAGTGTGACAGTGGCACAAGAAAACACAAGATTCAGGTCTGTTGTTCATAGAGTCTTTATGAGTCATACTAAACTTGATGGCACCTAACAACAACAATCATAAGCCTGGATTGTAGATCCAAATAAAATGAAATCATTGACAACTTCAGCGGTTTCTCCATCTATCATTATGTTGCCTTTTGGCCCAGTGATGAAGATTCTTGTTTTCTTGATGTTGACATAGAACTCATATTGAAGGTCTCATCTTCCACAGTAAGTGCTTAAAGTCTTTTTCAGTTTCCATAAGCAAGGTTGTGTCATTAGCATAAAACCAGTTTTTGAGTATTCCTCATGTCCTAATGCCATAGTTTTCTTTATATAATCCAGCACCTTGAAGGTTGTACTTGCGTACAGATTGAATAGGTACAGATACAATCTTGACACAGATCCTTTCTGATTTTAAGCCATGCAATATTTCCTTAATCAATTTGGACAATTGCTTCTTGGTACAGACAGAGATTTTACACAGTTAAAGGTTCTAGGATTCTCATTCTTTTCAATGTTAGCTATAATTTGTTCTGATCCACACAATCAAATGTGTTTGCATAGTGAATAAAACACAAGTAAACATCCTTATGGTATTCCCTGATTTAAGCCAAGATTCACCTGATATCAGCAATGATGTCACTTGTACTATCATCTCTACTGAAGCTATTTTGAATTTCTGGCGTTTCCCTGTCAGTGTACCTTCCCAGACATTTCATAATAAGTATGTATTAATGATACTGTTTCATAATTTCCACAGTGTATTGAATCATCACCCCTTTTTAGAATTGAAAAAAAATATGGATGTTTTCTTATAAGTTGGCCAGACAGTTGAGCATGTCCGGGGTTATATCTTTTTTGTAAAACACTTCATTTGGTATTTCATCAGTTCTTGGGACCTTATTTTTTTGCTAATGCCTTCAATGCACTTTGACGTTCTTTCTTCAGTACTATTGGTCTTTGATCATATGCAATTTCTTGACATAGTTCAGTATTAACCAACTCCAACCACCTTAGTTTGATGCTTCTTGCATCATTCAAGATTTTGCCCATAGAATCCTTCAGTACTGCACTCAAGCCTTGAATTTCTTTAATTCTTTCAACTTCAGAAGTGCTGAGTGTTTTCTTCCCTTTTGGTTTTGTAACTCCAGTTCCTTGTACAGTTCATTATAATTCCTTGCTTTTTATTTTCTATCTACCTTTTGAAATTTTCTGTTTAGCTCTATTTCCGAAGCATTTATCCTCTACCCTATCCTTCCCCCTCCTACTTTCTATTCCAATACAATATTTAGAAACTGATCTGACATTTATTTTGGTGTGGGGTTTTGGTTGGCTTTTTTGTTCCCCTCTTCTTTATCTTTGTATTGATGTTTTGCTTTCTTCATGGATGATGGCCTTGATATAAGTCCACAAGTTGTCTAGGCTTTGGTCACTGATATTCACTGGGTCAAATCTTTTCTTAACATGGTCTTTAAATTTCGTTGGGTTACTCTCAAGGTCATATTTCAGTTCTTGTGAACTAGTTTTCATTTTCTTCACTGTCAATGTGAACTTGCAAATGAGTAGTTGATAGTCTTTTCTGCTCCTTTGCCTGATTCTAATTGCTGATATTGATCATCTCCATCAACTCATCACACATAGGAATACAATATTTTTCTTGCATATATACTTGCAAGCATCAGGATGGATGGTGAAGAGATTGAGATTATTCACAGCTTCAGTTTGCTTGGC
>NW_006399851.1:1456639-1474581 GCF_000299155.1 Elephantulus edwardii
TCTACATGCAAAACAGACTATCTGGGATGCTGGACTGTACGAGGAGGAATGTGGCATCAGGATTGGAGAAGGTTCCAACACCACTCACTCTGGTGGCCTAGTGGCAAGTTACTGTGCTGCAATTCCAAAGGTACATAGTATGAGGCCACCAGGCGCTCTGTGAGAGAAGGATGGGCAATTTCCTCCCGTCTGATTGAACTGTCTCTGAAAACCTGGCAGCGTGTCAATTATGAGTCAGCTCTGACTCTAGGGTGTGCAACAACAAAAACAATACACCGAGAAAAACATTTTGATAAATGGAGAAATGATTGAATTTTTCAAATATTTAATTACACTTGAATCCACAATCAAAATGCATGAAACCAGCAGTTAAGAAATCAAAAGACTTATCTCATTAGGAAGCTTTGCGTCAAGGCCCTCTCCAAAGTGTTAAAATGAAGCAATGTCATTTAAAAGACTACAAAATGCTTCTGATCCAACCCATGATATTTTCAGTTGCTTCACACTTATATGAATGTTAGAAGGCAAATAATGAAAACAAAGGAACTGATGCCTTTATATTGGGACGTTTATAAAGAATATTGGATATACTATGGATTGTCAAAAGACCAAACAAATGTTTCTTTAAAAACAGAGTAACCAGCATGGTCCTGACTGGCAAGAATGGTAAATCCTTTTTTTCACATATTTTGGACATGTTGTCAGAAAGGACTAGTCCTTAGAAAAAGATTATGCTGAGAATGGTAGAATGTCAGAGGAAGAGCGGATGACCTTCAAGGATATGGGTTAACACAGTGACTGCAGTGTGCTCCAATATGTCAGAGATCATTAAAATTACACAGGATTGAATAAGATTTTCATCTGTTGTGTGTAAGGTCCCCACGAGTCATAGTTAACTAGTAGGCACCTTAAGGTAACACCAAGAACTACATAGTAGCTTCCAGAAGTAGACATGGTATCAGGAAAATCAAACAAGAAAATAATATTCATACTCGATATTTTCATGTTTGTTTTCCATCATTGAAGAAGAAAGATATCATTCTTACTATTTAGTGATGACTACAGAAACTTTTCACCCATAGAAAAGAGAGTAATTATTTCTTCAATTATCACATATATTTTTAAAGCAATGGAAAACCATGTTTTTGTCATTTTTATTGACCTGCTAATGGATGTTGCTGCTGTTGTTCTAGTGTGCCATTGAGTCTAAACTTACCCATCGCTGACCCTCCAACAGGTTTTTAGCAGTAGTAAGTTGCATGGGAGGAGATTGCCAATAAAGTTCGTCTCTGGGAACCTACAAACAAGTGAAGTGAAGAAGTAAAAAAATTAGCACAATCGTAATTTTAGGCTGTTGATGAATTTCATATCCTTTTGATTTTTAAAAAGGGTGCATAAAGAATATATTATGAGGCAAAACTTCAATGATGGAATTTTAGGAATTTAAACTCTATAAGACATTCTTGAAATTCCTGAGTGGTACAGAAGTGTAAAATGCTTGTCTGCTAATCAAAATATGGGAAGTTTGAATATGCCTAGAGATGCCTCAGAAAAAAAATCCTGGAAATTAAATTCATTTATGGCATGAGCTATGAAAATAATAGAGCCAATTTTAATAAAGAAAAAACTTCTAATGCTGTTGCTAATTATCTTCTTTATGTATCTATCGGTACTTAAGAATAATTCTAATTCTTTTAATTATGGAAGACAGAAACCTTCTGACCTAAAATCTACTTGAATGATATGACTCATGGTCAATTTGTAATTTTAAGTGATTGTATCTCACAGTTAAATTGTAATTTTGAGGAATGACTAAGCTGCAGAAATGAGCTTCTGTTTACTAGAGCTCTTCTGGCTCAGGGTCCCGTAAACAGCCATGCTTCGCCATAGCCTGCCAAGGGAATCAATAACTGATGGATTATCAGATCTGCTCGAAAGTAGTGGTAGTCATTTGCTACTAAAAATGACACATTTTGGCAAATGAAAAACCTTTGCTGATGCCAAATCTGTAATTACTTTCCTCAACAGCAATGACATGTGTGCCTCTTCTGCAAGATCCCATACTGATGCTTATGCTGTTGGCTTATAATCACCCAGTACTTGAGATAATAACCTCTGTTCTGCATCTGTCTCTCTGCAGAATGAGTCTTTTTTTAAATTTTCTTTAGTTTCACTTTTGTTTATATGTGTGATTTTTTGGTTTTTTTTCATCTTTGAAAGTGTAGAGAAAAATTAAGTCTTTGCTGTGAATTTTATAATCTTTAAAAACAAGTACCTAAACATTGCTTATATTTCTGTATGCTTATCTTGAATAATTCCTTGAAATGTTATCAAATTTTCATGTGATTACTATATATGTGTTTATATATATTTTGTGACCAAATGTGTTTTTCATAGAATTTATGAGCAGATTTTTTAAGTGACTTCATGACTTCTTAATAGTAAACCTCAATAAAAGGCCTCTAATCAAAAGGCAGCCTGGGATGACAAAGCAAGATACTATAATGAAATATGCAGAGAGCTGGAGTCAGAAAATCAAAAGATCCAGATCGCTCAGTATTTCTTAAACTGAAGGAGTTGAAGAACAAATTCAAGTCATGGGTGGCAATACTTAAAGATAGTTTGTGTAGAATGTTAAATGATCCAGGGAGTATCAAAAAAAAGATGGAAGGAGTACACAGAGTCACTGTATCCGAAGGAATTGGCTGACACAGAGGAATTTCATGAAATATCTTGTGAGCAAGAGACTAGGGTGATGAAGAAGGAAGTTCAAGTTGCTATGAAGGATTTGGCAAAAAATAAGGCTCCGGGAGTTCACATCATAGCAACTGATTTATTTCAGCAAACAGACACTGCCCTGGATGTGTTCACTAAGTTGTGCCAGGAAATCTGGAGAACAGCCAGCTGGCCAACTGACTATAAGAGATCAATATTTGTTCCCATTCTAAAGAAAGTGACCCAACAGAGTGTGGAAATTATCAAACAATAACATTGATATCACATGCAAGCAAGATTCTGCTGAAAATTATTAAAAAATGTTTGAAATAATATGTCAACAGAGAACTACAAGATGTGCAGGCTGCATTTAGAAGAGGTCATGCAACAACAACAACAACATGGTACTAGGGATATTATAGCTAATGTTAGATGGATCTTGGCAGAAAGTAGAGAATACCAGAAGAATGTCTATCTGTGCTTCATTGACTATGCAAAAGCTTTTGAACGTGTGGATCACAACAAGCTGTGGCTGACTCTGAGAAGAATGGCAATCCCAGAACATTTGATTGTGCTAATATGAAACCTATACTTGGACCAAGAGGCAGTCATCATAACAGAGCAGGGAGACGCTACATGGTTCAAAATCAAGAAAGGGGATCTGTCAGTGATGTATTTTGTCTCCATACCTTTTCAAACTGTATGCAGAACAGATCATTGGAGACGATGGACTGTACAAGGAGGAATGTGGCATCAGGATTCATGGAAGTGTCATCAACAACCTGCGTTATGCAGATGACACAACCCTGGTTGCTGAAACTGAGGAGGACCTGAAATGATTGCTGCTGGAGGCCAAGGACTGCAGCCTCCTATAGGGATTGAAGCTCAACATCAAGAAAACAAAGATTCTCACCACTGGGCCAATTGGCAGCATCAGTATGGATGGTGAAGAGATTGAGATAGTTAACAGTTGTAATTTATTTGTTTTCACAGTCAACACTTTTGGTAACAGCAGCCAGGAAATCAAGAGATAAATTGCATGGGGAGAGTCAGCTATGAGGGACTGCTCAAGAGTACTGAAGAGCAATGATGTCAGGCTGGAGACTAAGATGCGTCTGATCCAGTCGACGGTCTTCACAACTTTGTGCTATGCATCAGAGAGTTAGACAGTGACTAAGGATGGTAGGAAGAGAATTGATGCCTTTGAGCTGGGGTGCTGGTGAAGAGTGTTGAATATACCAGGGACTGCTAGTAGAACAAACAGGTTTATCCTGTAGAGGGTGAAGCCAGAATGCTCCTTGGAGTCAAGGATTCTGAAGCTCCGTCTGACATACTTTGGGCATATTGCAAGGAGGGAGGTCCTTTGAGAGGGACATCATGTTTGGGAGAGTGGAGGGACGGCACAGGAGAGGAAGACCCTCAATGAGGTGAATCAATTTTGAGAGTGGAGTGGTGGGAATGAGTGTGTTGGAGACTGTGGGGTTGGCACAGGATAGAATGGCGTTTTGGGCTCATGTACATAGGGTCGTTGTGACTCACAAGTGACTCAATGGCACCTAACAACAACAACAACAACCAGATAGAACTGTTAAATAGTAATGCCTAAAGTGTTAAATAAAAGGTAACCCATTAAGATGTGAATGCCTGGTGTATGGGAGGAGCTGTGTAGAAAACGTGGATAAAAAACCCAAATGTGTGGAATTGCAAAAGAACATTTCTGCTTAGGCCAGGAAAAAATCAGGTAAAATTATATTAAAAACTCGATAATTTATTTTCCAACTAATGAATATGTTGTATTCTAAATTTTCTTTTTTTCTAAAGCATTTCATTGGTCATGGTTACATGGTCATTATAGTTTTTCTGGTTAGGGGAGAAATTGTGGTTTTGTATTTTTGTCACTGAAACTATTATTACCTTTTAACTGGTATGTTTAGGCCATTTATATTCAGCACCATAATGACTAAGATTAGTTTTATATATAGTTATTTTTTTTCTATTTATTTCCTCTATTCTTCATTCTTGCTTCATGTTATGTTATTTTTGCTACCCAATAGTTGAGTATTTTAGAACTTATTTCTGCTTTACTGCCAGTAGGTACATTAAGCTGATGCTACTTATAGCTATAAATGTGATAATATTTACAATAGCAGATATTCAGGTCTTTCTCCCTCTAACCCAGTGCATGACTTAGAGCTACCAACTTTTGCTTAATAGCTCAGTATTTGACCATTGCATTATCACATCCCTTTATTTTACCTCTTGTTGCACTGCTAATCAAAAGATCAATGGATAGAATCTATAAGTGACGCTATGGGAGGAAGGTGAAGTAGACTACTTTCATTAAGATTTACATCCTTGTACACCCAATAATGAGGGAGCTCTCTCTTGCTCTCAACTGTCAGCTCTCTCCAATGCCTTTCACTGTTAATCCAAAGGCACACTGGAATCCATCAACTACTCCATGGAAAGCAGATGAGCAATATCTTCCTATGTGATTTACAGCTTCTGAAAATTAAAAACAAGGAAATCATGAAATACTATGCTTAGTAGATGACCCTAAAGGACATTATGCTGAGTGAAATATCTGTCACCAAAAGACAAATATTGCGTTGGGCCACTATTGTAAAATAGGACTGACGTTGGGGTTGGGGGAAGACAGAGAAGAAGGGGAGGAATGATATATACTGCATTGTAACAGATGAGGGTGAAAACTGTTTAAAAGGGATATATGTTTAGGTATTATTGTCATGACAGGAATCGAGAATGAGGGCTGCACAGTGCAGTGGGCTTGGGGTGAGAGATTGCATGACAATGAATTTTTCTTTTACTCATCAAGGAGAAAAGTGAATTGGGAAGGGTGCACAGAGAGAAAGGTGAATGGCTAGAAATTCTAAGCCCCTGTAAACTTTCACTAAAATTAATAATAAAAAAAGGAAAGAAGAATGTGGCAACAGGTTTGAAGGAAGATTCATCAACCTGCCTTATGAAGATGACACGACTTTGCCTGCTGAAAATGGTTAAAATGTTTGCGGCAGAAGGACAAAGGATACAGCCTTCAATATGTATTACACCTCAAAATTAAGAAAACATGTCTTCACCATTGAACCAATAGGCAACATCAAAATAGATAGAAAAGACATTGAAGTAATTAATTGTCGTTTTGCTTGAATCCATAATCAACACTTATGGGTAAGAGTGGTGAAGAAATAAAAGGCTTTTTGCATTGAGAAAATCTACTGAGAAAGCCCTCTCTAAAGTGCTGAAAAGCGACAATGTCACTTTAAAGGCCAAGGTGTGCTTGGTCCAAATCAGACTATTTTCAGTTATGTTCTAGGCATCTGAACAACTGGACAGTGAATAGGGATGTCAGAAGGATTAGTACCTTTAATTTGTGTCGTGAAGAAGAGTATTTTCTGGCTAATTTGCATCTATCTACTAAATAGTTTAATTAATTTTGCATTGTACTTACTGACTAGTTTAAATTAGCAGTTAAATCAGTTCTGTTAAAAAAAAAAGTAGGTATTTCCATGAACACAAATCACAAGAAATTCTTGGGGCTCAAATAAAAAATTGGTTCCATGCCATTAATTTGAATTTCTCGAGTCTTTGCTTTAAAAACATGTATCCTATGTCAATCCTTCTTCTGATAATAAATTTTGAACATAAATTAATCCTAACTGGTCTGCTTCTCTTAATACCTCTGAGTTCAGCAGTGAAGAAAGTTGAATGCTTAGTTAAAAGTGAAGACCTCCCAGGAAGAGGTCATCTATGCGTCTGTGAAGACATTTCACTGATAATGAGTTCTAGGAATGCTTCTATTCTTTTAGGACTGACTGTAGTAGAATTTTCCTTAGATAACTAAACGGTTACACTGCAGAAAACTAAAACCTAGGTTTTTATTGGTTAATTGATGTTCAAGAACCAAGATTTTTCATTTTTTAAAATTCATCATTTCTAGCGAAAATTAGAAAATTCTCATCCACTGATTTTGCTTCTAGATAAGCAAATAGTCAAACACAAACACTTGGATATTTTTTATATCAATCAACTATTTCTAATTTATAAATTTAACTTGGAATTTTTTAGGCATTCTGATTCATTGTGGAGGAAGTCAATTTTATACTTTAAATAAACATGTCTTCTTCTTCTTGTCTATTGCCTTTGAGTAGAGCATGACTCATAGCAACCCTATGAACAAAAATCCTGAAACCCCTCTACAACTATTGGCATTTGTCAAAGTTCATAGAGTTTCCGGAGGCAAGTTGTTTAGGAAGTGGATGCCACACCTGCTTCCAAACCTGTCACTGAATGTTATTGATTGAGTCACCTGCGATACATAGTGTCCTATGTACAGCAGCTCTGAACCCTTCCCTGTTCTAAGCCAGTCTCCCTAATTCTGACACAGCAACCCCTATAGCCCCAGTTACTGTATCAATCCATCTCATCTGGGGTCTTCCTCTCCTGCACTATCCACCCACCATTCTGAGCATGATGTCTTTCTCCAAGGACCAATCTGTCCTGGCCAAGTGCTCAAAGTAAGTGAGGTGGATTTTCAAAATCCTAGCCTCCAAGAAGAGACTTGGATTCACCCTTTCCAAGGCAGACCTATTTGTTTCCTTGGTAGTCTAGGGTATGTTCAAGACTCTTCTCCAGAACCACAAGTCAAAGGCATCTATTCTTCTTCTGTCATCCTTAGTCATTGTCCAATTCTCCCAAGTATAACAAGTAATAGAGAAGACCATGGACTGGATTAGGCACCCCTTTGTATCTAGAATGACATTGTTGCTCTTCAGCAGTCTGAAGAGGTCCATGACAGCAGATTTTCCCAATGCATTTTTTATTTTATTTCTAGAATGCTGGTATTAAAAGTGTTCTGTGGATTCAAGCAAGCTGTAATTGCCAACAACCTCAATCTCTTCTCCATCAATTACTGTGCTGCCAATTAGCCCAGTGGTGAGAGTCTTTGTCTTCTTGATGTTGAACTTCAATCCATATTGAAGACTACAGTCCTTGACTTTTTGCAGCAAGTGCTTCAGGTCTTCTTCAGTTTTAGCAAGCAAGCTTGTGTCATGTGCATATAGTAGGTTGTTAATGAGTCTTCCTCTAATCTTGATGACACATTTCTCTTCATAAAGATCTGCTTCCTGAATGATCTGTTGTGTATACAGATTGAAAAGGTATGGAGACAAGATGCATCCCTGATACACTCTTTTCGTGATTTTAAATCATGCAGTGTTTCCTTGCTCTTTTCTGAGGACTGCTTCTTGGTCCAAGTATATAGGTTTTGTATAAGTTTGGTCAAGTGTTCTGAGATGTCCATTTTCCTCAAGGTTAGCTACAATTTATTGTGATCCACACAGTCAAATGCCTTTGAATAGTCAATGAAACACAGATAGACATTCTTCTGGTACTCTCTGCTTTCTGCTAAGATACGTCTGACTTTGGCAATAATGTCCCTAGTGCCACAACCACTTCTAAACCCAGCCTGTATTTCTGGTAGTTCTCTGTCAATGTACTATTCTCTGCATAACTTCAGCAGGATTTTGCTAGTGTGTGATACTAATGGTATCATACGATAATATCCACATTCTGTTGGGTCATCTCTTTTTGTAATGGGAATAAAAATGGAACTTTTCCAATCAGTTGGCCAAGTAGTTGTCCTCTATATTTCTTGACACAGTTTGGTGAGCACATGCAGGGCAGCATCTGTTTGTTCATATCTTAGGGAGAAGAAATAATTTAAAAATAAAATTTATATTCTATGCAAAATTCAAGATATCTCTACAATTTCAGAAATCAAGTACAGGAGTATAGTTAAGGGGGGAATAGAAAACAGATTCAATATTCTGATAATTTATCTCAGAGAAATGGTTCATGTCCTTGTAGAGGTTGCAAGTCCCATTCCCCTGCTCAGATGTCAGGCTAGACGTTTCTTTTAATCCACTTAGCTTCAGAGGCTAAGATCAACTAAGATCTGCTGACTACAGAAACTGACAAATATAAGATCAACAGGCATCATGGCAAACTGCTATATCAAGTTCAAAAAACTAGAGGTAAGCTAGATGCAGGATTAAAATAAAAAAAAAAGAGAACTTTGCCAGAAAGTCAATATATACTCAATGCAGGTCACAACTATGAATAAATTACCTTAACATCAGGTCAGAGTTGTGACCTGATTAATCCTTTTATATTGTCTAATAACATCAGAAAACACCATGAAAGATGCTTCTATTATTGCCATAGTGTATTATTACATAATTTCCAGAGCAGACAAATGATTGCTAAATTGACAATCTTATCCATCACATTAGCTTCATTTGTGTATATTCAGTGAAATATTTATTATAACATTAAAAGGCAATATTAGTTATTTCAATAATACTGAGTAATAACCAATTGTCCTTAAAAATGTTTTTAATTGGGCAAAGCAAAAATTTTTACATATGTGATTTTACAGCTTACTTAAGTAGTTGTAATACACATTATACAAAAAAGAGAAAGAAGATTACAATACGGAGTGGTAAGGAGTTACACTACTAAGCCAACGGCATGTAGTTTAACTCCTCCAGGTACACTGTAGGAGAAAGATGGGCGGTCTCATCTTGTGTAATTTACTGTCTCTTAAAACTCACTGGAGGGCAAACTATGATTTGCTTCATACTTAATGCTGTACAACAACCAACAGCATGGACATATTGAGAGGAGCTCTAGTAGCAAGAAAAATTCTCAACTGCACTGCTAACCGCACTGCTCACCCCAAAATCTCATAGCTCAAATCCACTCAAGCATTTCAAAAGAACACAGATGAACTTGGATAGTTTGTCTGTTTAAATTTACAATCCCAGAAATCTGGTGGAGGTTTGCTATGAGTCAGAACTGACTTGGTGGCAGTAAATTTGAAGTTTTTGTTTTGATTGACATTGACATGCCTCAATTGCATACTTATTTGTTTTAAAAAAGTTATGTGTTGAAAAACAAGGAACTCATGCAATATTATTCAAAATGGTTGACTCTGGAGAACATTATGCTGAGTGAAATATCCCAGTCACAAAAGGACAAATATTACATGATGCCACTGTTGTAGAATGGGACTGTCCTTGGAGTTGGGGAGAGACTGAATAAGATGGGTTCAATAATGTATACTGCACTGAAACAGAGGAGGGAGAAAACTGTTTAAAAGATTTATATGACTAGGTATTTCTGTCATCACAGGAGTCTAGAGCGAGGGCTACATGGTGGAGGGGACCTGAGGGAGGGTTTGTAAAACAATGAAAGAATCCTTTCTTTTACTTTTCCATAATTTTTGACTCATGTACTCATAACTTATTAGTCAAATTTGTGTCTTCTAGGTTGCAACACCCTCATGATACATCTTCAAGGATATGAACATGTACGGTCAAGCACAATCAATAAGAGTGCATCTAAATTCCAAAATCAATCTCCATAATAGTCTATGTGTTTCCTACTGCCAAAGGGGCCCTTTAGAGTAGTGAGAGAAGATCTTCACCCTGAAACCCACAGCGTCCCTTTTCAGCAGGAAGTAGCTAAGAGAATACGCCATCCCCTTTTCCTTATGACTCAGGGTGAAGTCTCTCTCAGGGAGGAGTGATAAGGAATGGCAAAGGACACACTGACAAAGAAGATTAATCAGAGCTGGCTTTGACAAGCACTGTGGCATTTGGACAAGAACAAACTGGGAGGAGGGTAGAGAGAATAGTGCAACAATGAATGAATGGAAACCCCGAATCTCTGTAAATGTTTATGAAAATTAATAAAATATAATTATAGAAAAAAAAATTAAAAATCATGTGTGTGTTTTGGAAGCAGGAGTAACAATCACTTCCTAAACGATAAGCCTCTGGAAACTCTACGAACTTTGAGAAACGATGACAGCTGTAAAAAGGCTTCAGATTTTTTGTTCATATGGTTTCTATGAGTCATGCTCAACTCGACAGCAATCAGCAACAACAACAATATCTATATATGGCTGTATCTATATCTCTATGTGGTTTTCTGGTGTATCATAGAGATAGAACGGACTCATACCTGACTTTCCCATAGGTTTTCAAAGGCAATTTCAAGCAGAGTAAATGGTGGATTCAAATCATGTTCCTTCGGGATTGCAGTGCAGCTTCTTACCACTAGGCCATCAGATATCTGGTAGCCTAGTGGCAAGAAGCTGTGCTACAATCCTGAAAGCACAAATTTTGACAACAGCTGTCATCAGAGGGGTTCCTCCCTTGAGTTACTAGTGTAATTCTCTATGGATTATATGATCCTATATAAATTGCAACAATTTACTAACAAATGTGTATATTTTTTGGTGACTTTTAGTATGTGTAAAGAACACTTTAACAAGCAAAAAGTGAATAAACAAAATATATAATATATTCATATATAATATCTCCCTATCTCATGTTGTTGCTCTCTATAAAAATAACAACTAATCAAACAGAAGACTACTATTGTTCTTAATTGTAAGAAATTAGATATCACCTCCTGCCCAAGATCAGGAACATAATGTAGTTACCTTATCCCTTTTATTCAACATTATAATGGGAATTCTAAAAAAAGAAAATAAAAAGTATGTAGATTTTGATTTGATGAAAGAGTAAAAACATTTTCTTAGGAGTTTTTGTGATTGCTTATACAGAAATGTTTAAAGAATCAGTAAAAACACGGATTTAGTAATGAATAGAGCATTATAACATGAAGTAATCGTAGCATCAAACATTCTTCTAAGTGGTATAGCAGTGGTCTGTCTATTTGTTGTACAGAGGTAACTCGTGGTTGTTGTGATGCTAAACACTATGACACTGGTGTGTCAAATGTGATAATGGTTACCCACAGTGGACTGTGTTTGGCGGAGCTCCCTGATTAAAACAACCTTGGAAGCAGGAGTGGCATCCACTTCCAAAATAGCTTGCCTCAGGAAACTCTATGAACTTGGAGAAATGAAAGTTTTCAAGTGTTCAGGTCTTTCATTCATTCATAGGGTTACTATGAGCCATCTATGACTTGATGGCACTTAGCAACAACAAAACCACAGCATGTAAAAATCAGTTATTGTTCAATATATCAGTAACCATCAATTGTAAAAATGTAAAGCACAAAGCTATACAGACCCTATGAACTATATATCTAAGAAGAATTTCACTGACATAATTTAAAGGCATCAGTTCTTGTATCATATTTACTCATTTAGATTGAGATGCAAAGGAAGCACCTTAGTTTTAAGCTAATATCCTTGCTTTTTAGCACTTTCAAGAAGTTCTTAAAATCAGATTTGCCCAATGTAACAAAACTTTTGATTTTTTTTTTTTAGATGAACTTTGATAAATGTTGATAGTTGCAGAGGGCTTCAGGCCTTTTGTTCGTAGGGTCTCTATGAGTCATGCTCAACTCAAAGGAAATCAACAACAATCCGTTTTCATATAAAATTTGTTCTGTTTCAATCATATGTATATTATGCTTTATACATTCCTTAATTCCCATCGTGTTTCATACACTCATTCCCATACATTATACTTTATAAAATTAATCATCATCGATCTATGCCCAAGATTACTCTGGCTTTTGAGGTCACCACTGAAACTTTCCTAATTCTTTTACCCCCTCATGCCACCCATCAACCTCTTCAACCAAGGGATTTTCCCCTTCCACTCTACCTTTAGCCTTCCTGTTCCCTCCTCTTTTCCCTTTGGACATTTATAGACACATCTTACAGTTATCCTATTTTTACAATAATGATTTTATCAAGTATTTGTCCTTATGAAACTGAGTCAGTTCACTCAGCAAAATGCTCTCCAGTTCTCTCCCATTTTATATAATATTTTTGAAATTGTTGCTAAGTGTTTTATAGTATCCCATAATGTAAATGTACCATAATTTCTCAATCTTTTCATTTGTCTATGAACATTTGGACTGTTTACATTTTTTTGTAAATAATAATGGTATGAACCTAAGTGTACACATCTTCATTTGTGTCTCAGTTCTGTTGTCCTAGGAATATATTCCTAGCAGTGGAATAACTGGGTCATATTTTCAGCTTTTTAAGGACACTTCAAACTGTCTTCCAGAGTGGTTGTACTATTTTACAGTCTCACCAACAATGTCTGAGAGTTCCAATCCCTTCATATCCTCTCCATATCCTCTCCATTTACCATTTGCTGTTAAACTTTTCCATTCCTACTGGGGTGAGATGGTATCTCATTGTGATTTTTATTTCAATGTCTTTTATTGTCAGTAATTTTGAGCATTTCTTCATGTATCTTCTGTATATGTCTTTCTTGCTTATGTGGTTTCTGCTGAGAAATCAAAATTTAAACTAACTGGTTCTCCTATGTAGGTGACTCTTTGCCTTTTTTCACACTGCTTTTAGTATTCTATTCTTATATTTTATTTTGGAGATTTTGATTATGACATGTGTTTGTGTTTTTCTATTGTAGTCTAGTCTGATAGGGTTTTGCTAAGCATCTTGAATATGGATTCCCTCATTCTTCACAATATCTTGCAAGTTTTATTCTAGTACCGCATCAGTAATTTTCTCAGTGCTTTCCCTATCCTTCTCATGTTCTGGAATTCTGATCAGATATATGTTGTTTCTTTTGATGTTATCCATATGATTCTAATGTTTTCCACATTTTCTTTCTGTCTCCTTTCTCATTTTTTTCTAGTATGCTCCAATTGAGGTTCCAGCTTGTTGACTCTCTATTCCATCTGCTCTGCTTTCTTTTCCCCTACCCCACCCCTACATGTTGGAAAACTGCCATTTTGGTCTTGATAGTCTGGATTTCATTTTCCTGCATTTGTGCTATTTCTGGTATTATGTCAGCTGTACCCTCCCTATCTTGTAATGATTTTTAAGTTCTTACACCTCTTTATCTATACTTTCATTTTTTTTTGTAATTTTTTTTTTCTGTAGTTGTTCATGTTCCTCCATGTCTATATATTTCTTCTGGCTTCCTCTCTCTTGAGTATTTTATTTATGGCTTCCTTTCTTTCTTTATAATTTGCTCTTTTTTCTGTAATTGTCCATATAAGTCCATATCTGTATATTTCTGCTGGTTCTCTGTCTTTTGGGGGGTATTTACTTTGTTTATAGCTTTTCCTCTTCTTCCATTATTTATAGTTTCTTCAGATGCTGTTCATATGACTCTACCACAAGATATTTCTTCTTCTTTGTCCCTTAGGTATTTACTGAATTTGAAATGTGCTGTTAGGAGAAGACTTAGTTTATTCACCATGTTTAAAAGCTGCCTGCTGGTTTTTGACATCATGTGACATTTTTCTTTGTATGTATTAGGCCATTTCTATTGTGTTTGTATAAGTTGTTGACAGTTCTTTATCTTTGTGATGTTATTAATTGTTAACAACTTTTATATTTATGTTATTAATTATTAACAGCTTAACATGTCCGCTATATGGGAGTAAACAACTCTCTCTACTGAAAGTTCTTTCTTGGCTCTGTAACAGGAACATTCATCTTTCATAAAGTTCTCCAGATTTACTCTGTTCTGCAGTACAGCATTGTGGGAGTCTTGCCCTACTGCAGTTCACTTTTATAAAGTGTATTTTTCTGTTTTTTCTGTGGAGTGTTCCCATGGTGGTCATGTTCCCCAACTAAAGCTGTTTATTTCTTGGGGAGTTTCAGTTCCCTCACTCCCCATCACCTCTATTTATTGGCCCTGGAAATGAGTCTCTAATCTGATTGCAGTACCCCCTCACCCTTTGATATCGGTTTTTCTCTTTTGTTTGTGGATCAGCAAAGCCAGGTTCCCTAGTACCTCAGTCTTCTGATTTCTTGTCTGCTGCTACAGTGGATGTTATGCTTACCTAAGTAAAATGAAATCTTTGACAACTTCAAAATGATCTCTGTATACCTTAATGTTACTTATTGGTCTAATGGTGAAGTTTTTTGTTTCCTTTATGTGGAAGTGAAAAACATATTTTAGGCTATAGTCATGAAAAAAATAATCATGCTGGGAAAGGACAAGGGTAGTTGAAAAAGAGAAAGACTCTCAACAAGGTAGCTTGACATAGTGACTGTAACAATGGAAGGAATGGAGTATATCAGACATAATGGTTGACAGAGGACAGATTAAGGTTCAGACTTATTGTTTATCAGCTATCTATGAGTCATGGTTAACTCTATGGACCTAAAAACAACACCAGTCTTTGACATTCTCTATTAAGATTTTTCACTTTCTTCAAGTAAGGTTGTGTCGTCTGCATAACATAGGTTGTTGATGAGTCTTTTTTCTATTCTGATGTCGCATATTTAAAATATAATCAAGCTTTTTGAAAGTTAAGCTTAGATAAACTTTTAAAAAAATGCTTAGTGAAATAAGTCACTCATAAGTGAACAGATATTTTGATCCCTCTTACATAAATTATATACAGTAGGAAAATATGTACAGACTGAAATCTTTCATTAGTTATCACGGATCATTGACAGGGATGAGAAAGTGATTCTTTGGAATCACTGAATGTCTTTCATTAAAGGTATTGACATAATTTAGGAATATATATGATGATTGTTCAAAAAATATAAAGATCGCAGAAATATTATTTTTTTAATTGTTTAGCTATTAAACAATTGTTGTTTGTTGTTGAGTTGGAGAAAATCCATAACTCAACCTCTAGTGGGTTTTCAGAGGCTGTAAATCACACGAAGGAGAAATTCTTTTCCCATGTAGCAGCTGGTGGATTTGAAACATGTGCCTTTGGGATTTCAGTACAAATTCTTACTACTAGGCCACTAGAGCTCCATTATTAGTATCTATCACAGTAAAAGAATTAAAAATTAAACAGAATGTGAATGAAGAAAAGGGGAGTGTAGTAAAATAGATCTGAATAGAAATTTTGCTGAAAAAGACATAGAGATAGTATACATGACTATATGTTTTTGAAAGGATGTTCAACATCATATATTATTAGGGATGTACATATTAAAATAACAATCAGTTATGAGAGACTGTATATATTACAATGACTAAAATTCTGAACATTAATATCATTAAATGCTGGTAAGGATGTGGAACAAAAGGAACTTTTATTAATCAATTACTATTGTTGTTGTTGTTATGTGCCGTCAAGTCGCTTGTGACTCATAGCAAACCTATGTACAACAGCCTTAAACTCTGCTCTGTCCTGTGCCAATCACACTGTCTCTGACACACCCATCCCAATTACCCTAGTCACTGAATCAATCCACTTCATAGAAGGCCTTTCCCTCCTGTGCTGTCCCTCCACCCTACCAAGCATGATGTCCCTCTCCAAGGACCGGTCTTTCCTTGCAACATGTCCAAAGTATGTTAGACGAAGCCTCAGAATCCTTGCCTCCAGGGAGCCGCCTAGTTTAACGATTTCTAGGATGAATCTGTTTGTTTTTCTAGCAGTCCATGGTACCCTCAATACTCATCTCCAGCACCACAGCTCAAAGGCATCAATTCTCCTTCTATTGTCCTTAGTCACTGTCCAACTCTCTGATGCATAACAAGTGATAGCAAAGACCATGGCCTGTATCAGACGCACCTTAGTCTCCAGAGAGACACCATTGCTCTTCAGTACTTTGGAGAGGTCCCTAACAGCAGACTTTCCTATCGCAATAAATCTTTTTTTTAATGTTATGAATGCAAAACAGTTCAGTTATTTTAGATGACAGTTTGAAATCTTTTATAAAATTAAATGGGGCTTTTCTATAACCATTGTATGCCTAGATATTTATTCAAGTGAGTTAAAAACCTGAGTCCTGCATATAACATTAAACATCCTATATATAAAATCTTACAGTAGCTCTGATTGCCAAAAATTTGAAGCAATATTGGTGTTTCTGTAGGTGAGTGGGAAAATCTGTATGTCAAATTTAGTAGATGTATGTTGTTTTCAAGGGACTTTTGGTGATAATTAACTCATAGCTGACATTCCAGTAGGTTTTCAGGAACTACAAACTAAACAGGAAGAAATTGCTTATCTTTCTCCCATGGAGCAGCCGATGGTTTCAAAGTGCCTATATTTGTGTTGAGTTATATACAATTCAATATTATCTAATGATGAAATTAAACACATTATCAGGTCATGAAAATAATGGAGGAATATTAATTGCATATATCTTGGTGAAAGAATCCAATATGTATAAGCTAGTTCTGGTAGCTTAGTGATACTATGGCTGGGCAATTTGTTCTAATGTGATTTATTGCCACTGAAAACCCACAGGAGGATCAGTTATAAGTCAGTTTCAACACAACTGTAAATAAAAACAACAACAATATATACTCTGTGATTAAAAGTATATGATAAATATATAAAATAAAATGCTTAATCAATTCTAGTGGTACTAAGGGAGTTTTAGTTGCCATTTGGTACTATAATGTCACTTAGACTCATAGTAATCCTGTGAGTAACAGATCTGAATCTTGGGCTATCCTTTACCATTCTCATAATTATTGTCAGTCTCAAGTCCATTTGTGCTGTAGCTACGTCAATCCATCTCATTTGGGATTTCTTCTTTTTCACTGACCCTACTGGTTCCACCATGATGTCTTTTTCCAAGGGCTGGTTCCTCCTGCTATTATACCCAAACTAAAAGACAAAGTTTAACCATTGTTGCCTCTAAGGTGCATTGTGGTTTCACTTCCTTCAAAACAGACCATTTTTGTTTGTTTCTTCTTTTGGCAGTTCATACTTTTCAATACTCCTCTCCAACATCACAATTCAAAGTATCATTTATCTTTTGGTTTTTTGTCAGAGGCCTGGCTAACTTGCAATGCAAGATTAGCACAACATTTTTAAAATCAGCAGAACTGATTCCATCTTGGCTAGAACCATCTCCACCTGAAACCTAAATGAGATAATGTGATTACCCCTGCAGGTGTGTTTCAGAAATCTAAGTGAGATAATGTGATTACCCCAGCAGGTGTGTTTTTCTGAAAACCTATATAAGCCTTTTTAGAGATAATAGAAGAAGGGATTCATGATCAGAGAGAAGGCTCTCTGCATCTTCATTTAATCTTCATCCCTTCTCTCATTGGAACTGTTTCAATATACCGAGGCAGGACCTCGATAGTTGTTCTTATTCATTGTCAGATGCATGCGAAGTTGGATGGTTGGATCTCTCTCTCTTCCTCTCCCCATCTGTCTCTCTCTCTTTTCTTTCTTTCTTTCTTTCTTTCTTTCTTTCTTTCTTTCTTTCTTTCTTTCTTTCTTTCTTTCTTTCTTTCTTTCTT
>NW_006399851.1:1474681-1480006 GCF_000299155.1 Elephantulus edwardii
CTTTCTTTCTTTCTTTCTTTCTTTCTTTCTTTCTTTCTTTCTTTCCTTTCTTCTTTCTTCCTCTCACTCTTTCTCTCTTTTTCTCTTCCTTTCCCTCTTTCTTTCTCTCTTTTTCTTTCTCTTTCTCTCTTTCTTTGTCATTACCTAGCCTTATCCTATTCTCCTCCCAACCCACCATGTTAGACCTGCTAACAGTGGTGCTGTGCAATATTTGTCCTTTTGTAAGTGAGATACTTCACTAAGCAGGATGGATATATGATTAGGCATTATATGTATGACAACTGCCCAGAATAAGAGATAGATCACTGCAAAGAGTACTTTTGGGGGTGAGGAACGTAAGTAATTGTATAATAATGAATGACTGTTTAAGACGTAAATGGGGGAGGGAAAAAGGATAGCAAGGGGGTAAAATGTGCAACAATTAATGAATGAAAATCTAACTTTTCTGTAAATGTTTGTTAACATCAAAATTAAAATGAAATTTAATTTAAAAAAATCTAAAAATTTGGATCAAAATACATCATAGTCTTCAAACTTTGAGCCTTTCTTTTTCAGTTTTGATAATTTATTAGAGGCTGATTTTGTGAATGCTACACATATTTTGATTTCTTGACTGTTGCTATTATTGATGTTAATTGTGGATTCAAGTAAAATGAAATCCTTGACAACTTCAATCTTCCCCCATCTGTTGTGATGTTGTCTATTGGCCTAGTTATTTATATTTCTGTTTTCTTTCTGTGAGATGTAATCCATAATGAAGAACTGGAACAGTATAACTGCAGCAAACTATCAGTAATTCAAGCTGGACAGAAGAGGCCACAGCACAAGGGATATTATTGCTTAAGTCAGATAGAACTTTGATGAAAATAGAGAGTCCTTGAAAAGTATTTTCTGTGTTTTATCAATTATGCAATGTTTTCTGTGAGGGTTTATCTGGTGTGTACATCATAATAATGAGAATATCAGAATATTAAATTGTGTGCATTTGAAACCTAGACATAGACCAAGAATTTAGAGCTATGGAGTAATGCTAATAAGTATATACTTAAACATAATAAAGGAAATAAAAATCTTGAAAACTGCATCAATAAGCAACATTATGGTGACTGGAGAAAAGATTGATGGTGTTAAGAATTTCATTCTCATTGAATTTACAATCAATAGCCATAGAAGAAGCAGTCAAGAAAACAATGACAAATTTTATTATGAAAAGCTGCTGCCAAGGACCTCTTTAAAGAACAAGGATTCCAAAGGAAAGATTAAGTGCTTATGTTACAAGTCATGGTATTTTCAACTTGTTTATAGTCATGTGAAAGTAAGATAATGAATAAGGCTGACTGAAGGAGAAACCAGATTGCTTCTAAAATGTAAAGATTGTGAGACATTATCTCACATAGTTATCATGCTTGGGAGGGTGGAGGGTAGGCACAGAAGGGGAAGGCCTTCTGGGATGTGGATTAATTTGGTGACTGGAGCAATCAGGATAAGTGTGTCGGAGACAATGAGATTGGCCCATGACAGAGCAGACTTTAGAACTGTTGTATATAGGGTCGCTATGAGTTGCAAATGAGTTGACGGCACATAACAACAAAAACAGCAGCAATCAGTCCTTGGACAAGGATATAATGCTTTGAAAAGTAGAGAGAAAATGCATTGTGAGTAGATCCACAATCAATTGGATTGACACAGTAACTAAAACAATGGTCTTATGTAGAGAAGAGAATATGAAAATTACATAGGATCCAGTTTTGTTCTGCTGTAAATAAGGTTGCTATTGGAGCTGATATATTGACACATAACACCAACAGAGAGCTATGGCCAATGTAGAAACACTGATCACATCAAAACCAATTTACATATTATAGCCATTCCAGCAGTTGGGGGTCGGTGGTGAGGAAAAGCAAAGACATAGAAAGCATGGAATTTTGACATTAAACTTCACAGAACTGAGAAAAAATGTGAACTTACAAATTTAGGGAGCTTGACTAACATTAAGTACAGTGAATCCAAAGAAGTATTCATCCAGAAACATTGTAAAGTCTGACTACCAGAGGCAATTCTAGAATCTTGAAAACAAGAAAAAAACCACAAAATAGCATATCATAATATATAAAAAGGTCTTCAATAGGGTTAATTGCTGATAAGTGTCTGCCTAAAAACTTTGAAGACCTAGAAACAATAGAAATACACATTTAAAACAGAAATAAAATAAATCTAAACAAAAATTTCTTTGTCAAAAAGATCTTTTAAAATTTTTTTATTTTAATTGAGATATTAACAAAAGTTTACAGAGAACTTGGAATTCCGTTCATTCATTGTTGCACATTTTCCTCCTTAACCACCCCCCCCAGTTTACTTTTCTCTTTGGAAAAAAAATTATTTCATTGTTGCACAAGCACTCCCCCATTCCATTCTACTTTGTTATGCAGCTCTTATGCTGATCTGTTGTCATATATATGTAATAATTTTAAACAGTGATTTCCTTTAAATAGTGTATTCTTCCTTAATCTTTCTATAAAGAGATGGGGAAGTTAATAATTAATTTTGTATGTAAATGAAAGAAACTCCAGGTAAGAAAAGAACAATTAAAGCAGAGCCAAGTAGAAGGTTTTATGTTTCCAGATATCAAAAACCTTTGTAGTTGAAACAGCATGGTACAAGGACAATGAAAGGCACAGAGACCTTTGTAACAGAGTTGAGAATTCAGATAAAAATCAATCCACCTATGGACAATTGATCTTTAAGAAAAAATTAAATTTCATTATTTGGGGAAGGGAGAGTCTATTTAACAAATTTTACTGACAAAACTGGCTATCCATTTACAGGAAAATGAAACAAGCGCTGTATCTTACACAAAATACAAAAATTAACACAAAACTTAATTCGAAAAACTTACAACTCTACAGATCAAGACAGATAATCACATTTATATTTTATTGCAGCATTATTTACAATAGAAACAAGATGAAATAACCCAAGTGACTTTCAACAGTTGAACGGCTAAAGAATTTGGTAAAATCATGCAATGGAGTTATCAAGCAACATTGAAAAGTAACACAGAATTCATAAAACACTGAATAACATAGACAGATATAGTGAACATTATGCTGAGTATAATAATTCTATCACAAAAGAGCAACTGTTGTTTAAAACTACTGTTACAAATAAAAAAAAAATAAGATTTACATATAAACACAACCATTCTCTTATAGTTACCAGGAAGGGGAAAGAAGGTAGACAGGGGTAAAAACTTAATAGAAAAGAAAAAAAAAAACCCAAAAAATCCTTTACCAGATAATAAACACTTATTAAGATGGGTGAGTAGAAAAGCAATGTAGATTACTTGAATGCCCAGACTTTGAGGGGATTCCAATTGATGTTGTAACACAAAATATGTACAAATGGTGAATTGAAAAACCAATCTGTTTTAAAAATTCCACTCAAGTCACAATAAAAATCAACCTGAAACCCTACTAATATTTTCAAAAACGTGGAAATGCTTGGGTACTCTAATGCATACATTAAATAGATTATCAAACACAAAAATTAACAAAGTACAGAAGATATACTTGGTGAATAAGGTTACCATAAAGCAAAATACTCTCAAAAGAGAATTTACAAAGAAAAAACTTCAGCAATGATATATCTGACAAGTAACTGACCTTTAACATTTATAGAAAATGTCAACATTTCAACAAAAAAGAATCAAATTCCAAAACTAAAAGGAAGACGTAGACATTTCACTAAAGAATACATAAAATCAGCCAACAAACACACAAAGACATACTCTGATCATTAGTCATTATTGTCAGATGCTGTTAAATTGGTTCTGACTAATAATAACTCTATAAATAACAGTTTGAAGCTCTGTCCTTCCTGCACCATTCTTTCAATATCTACCATGCACAAACTTGTCGTTGCTTCTATGTATGCCAGTGCATCTCCTTAAAGGTTTTCCTTTCTTTCACTGACCCTCCACTTTTCCAAGAATAAAAGCCTTCTGACAACATGCTCAAAGTATGTTGAGAGAGAGATGCAAATTTAAACAACTAAGAGATATAGCCTCATTTCAGTAGTGAAAGTAAAATACAGGGGAGGTTGTGGAGAGATTAAAACTTTTTCACTTTTCCTGGGATTTTCACAGTGGGATACAACCACTGTGGAAATAATGCAGAATTTCCTTTTAAAAATGAAAGTAGAAATACTGTAAGACCTAAATTTTTTACTCCATTATTTAATATTTCTTCAATATTATTCACATTAGATTATATTTTTCTTTCTTCTGAATTATTCCTTCAGTTTTAAATGTTTATTCTCTTGATATAATCTCCATAGTGTCTGTTCACCTATCTGTACTGTGTTGTTCATTTTAAAAGTTTTGTATTTACTGGTTTTTCCTTCATAAGCTCTCCCTGTTTTCACATCAGTTCCTGATATTGCTTGATCATTTTCTCTTATTGTCAGAGCGTCATTTCTGAGTCTTTCATTACTTCTTTGTACTTATATTTTCTATTTACATCTTTGCAGCAATTTTATTAATTACGTTTGGACACTGAATTATCATTTTAACCTATTTTATGGCAACATTTTTCTGCCGTTCTGTCTTCACTGGTTAAAAAAAAAATTTATGATATTTGGTTTTTTCCTAATGGAATCTTTCTTTGCTTTTCTAGTTAATTTCTCTTTAAATTACCAATGTTTGAATATATTGGAGTGAAGGAGAATCAATGCCTTTGAACTGTGGTGTTGGCAGACTATTGAATACACAATTGACTGTCAAAAGAACAAACAGATCTGTCTTGGAAAAGAGAAACCAAGGTTTCTTAGAAGCAAGGGTGTTGAAATTTTATCTCACATTCTTTGAGTATGTTGTCAGGAGGGGCAAGTCTTTGGAAATAGAAATCTTGCAAGGAAAGGTGGAGAGTCAGAGAAAGACTCTTAACAAGAGGGATTGGCACAGTGACTGTAACAAAGGACTCAAGCATGGCAGAGTTGTAAGGATGGGACAGAATAGGGCAAGGTGCTGATCTGTTGTTCAAAAAGTTGCTATGACATATACTTGTCTCGAATGCACCTAACAAAAACCATCAACAAAAAAATGTGATCTCAAAGAAATAAAAGGACTAGAATAATTTCTAGGTCTCTATTATAGACTCTTGTATAGTAAAGAAATATTGTTGTTGTTGGGTACTATAGAGTTGTAACCAATGCATAGCTGAACCTCCAGTGGGTTTTTAGTGGCAGTTAATTGCCTGGGAGAAGATTGCCCATCCTACTCATTAGATTCTCTGATATAACCCATTTTCAGAGGACTAGGCAGATACA
>NW_006399851.1:1481431-1483245 GCF_000299155.1 Elephantulus edwardii
TTTAGGGCTGTTGTACATAGGGTCGCTATGTATCGCAAATGACTCGACGGCACATAGCAACAACAACAATCAGATTACATCCTTTGAGTTTTTCACTGGTTAAGATCTGAAATTTAAAAACAAGTCACCATTGTGTTCTTGCCCATTCTTTGGATTTTTTTAATTCTTATTTTGCCTTGTTTTTAATGTTTTGAATATTGTTTACTTTCATGAAAATATAGAGAAAATTAATACTAACGCATATGAGTATTCCTTTTTCATAATCATATTCCTTTTGTTTCATGACATTAGTCACAATCTTCCAAAGTCACAACACTTTTCCTATCTCTGTCCTATGTTCTTTAATTTCATTTGGCCTTTTTTGTTTCTTACTGTCTCCTAAACTTTGTTTTTGGGGAAATTCTAACCTTTTGATCTCGAAATAATAAAAGAGTGCATCTTCTTTTGCAAGCTTTTAAGATCTCAGTTACTACCTAATCAAGTTAAAATATAGGGCATTGTTTTTATTGACTCAACTTTTATTGTACCAATGTAAGTAGATACCTTTTTTATATTATGGTCCTAATTTCATAAGCTCAGTGACTTAGTTTTTCAAATTGTTTGCTTATGGTTAAGATATTTTCTTGGCTTTGTCCCCTGTGTATCCAAGGTATATGCAGTCCTGGTAATGTAGTCCATAGGGAGCTGCACTGTTAACCTAAAGGCCATGCCTCTCTGGATGTTTGAATCCATTAGCCACATTATGGAATAAAGATAGACAATCTCCTCCATGTAGTTTATAGCCTCAGACACCAATAAAGGATAGGATATGAAACAGTTCCACCTCAACGGCAATGAGTTTAGAGATGTTTTGGAAATATTTTGCAGTATATACTCCGTTAGATTTCTTCCTGTTACACTTTGGTTTTAACTTAAAATATTGTCATCTTATGTTCCACAAAGCTTCTGCTGATCCATTAACTTCAATACAATTCTTTCATCTTTAAGAAATAGCTGTTGAAATAGTTACAGTGCCAATCCAGCCATTTCTCATTTTACTCTTTGCTGAAAAAAGAAGCCTAGAATGAATTTAATGGAAGGTAAGTAGAAAAGAAAAGATAAAAAGAGATGTTTTTAAATGGAACCCTTCATGCATCACTTCCTATAAGTATCAAGGTAGAACAGAGCTTCTACCCTACTTAGATACTTTCAGAATTTCCACACTAGGTAATATTTTTACTAAAACATTGCTTGTAGTTCTTGACACTTCACAGACATGTCAAAAAGATTAATTAAATCATTTCTCCAGCAGCTGGAACTACAGATACACAAACTCTTTCTGTTCTGGAAACATATGCCTTCCAACTAATGCCACTTGAGCCGGTGTAGGAAAAGTCAATTTATTAAATGACCACAAATAATGAAGGACACATAGAGGAGTATGAATTTGCATCTGTAACAGAGACACTAAATGAGAATTCTATCTTTAGTAACTAAGAAGATTAATGACTAAAAGTATGATAGATACAAATAGCAGGGTTCATTACACAATAAAAGGATATTATCAGACATATATGAAGATAAATTTTACTGCATATTCATGGCATCATGTTATTACCTCTAATATATCATATTGTTAATGCTATTTCTATGGAAACATTAAAAGAAATCAAACTACTAAAACCAGAAGCATTTTAAGATATGTAAAACAAAGGAAAAATATCAATATTTTGCTAAAATAACCCTGCTTGCTGAAACTGAGGAGGACCTCATGCACTTGCTGCGAAGGGTCAAGGACTGCAGCCTTCAGTATGCACTAAGGCTCAATGTCAAGA
>NW_006399851.1:1483950-1486571 GCF_000299155.1 Elephantulus edwardii
AACAACAACAACAAGTCATGCTAATTACTGGTAGCTAATATTTATGAGTGTTTCCTATGCATATGAACGATTGCTAAGAAACAAAGAAGACTGAAGAACCAATACCCTTGCATTGTAGTATAGGTGAAGAATATTATATATATCATGCATTGCACAAAGAATTAACACATCTATCTTGGAAGAAGTACAGCAAGAATATTGTTTGAAAGCAAAGACGTTGAGACTTTGTCTTATACACTTTGGACATGATATCAGGAAAGATCAATCCCTGAAGAAGTTTGGTAAAGTGGAGTGTCAACAAGATGGAGAGAAACTGGCTGCAACAATGAGCTCAAATATTATTGAGAACAACTGTTTTGAAGAGAGGGGAATGCAGGACTAGATGATATTTCTTTGTACATAGCTTTGTACATAGAATTTCCAAGTTGGAAAAGAATCAATAGCATCTAACATAATAAACAATGAATAAATAAATAACAATAATAAAATATTGTATACTATTCAGACGGACAAACCTCTATTTAGAAATATGTTATTACAGCTGTTGTTGTTATTGTTGTTAGGTACTGTTGAGTCTCATATGATTCATAGCAGCTCTATGAATAGCAGATGAAGCTTGGCCTATTCTGTGCCATCTTCCTGATACACACTAGTCTATTGTGGCAGTAACTGTGTCAATCCACCTGGTTAAGGGCTTCATCTACATTGCTGACTCTGTCTTTCCCAGCATCATGTCTTTCAGTCCTTCTACGTTTCTGTCCCTATCCAAGGAATCACCCCTGTTAACAACATGATGAACTATGTGAGACAAAGCTTTATCACTTTTGCCTCCATAGAGAACTCTCGCTGTACTTTTCCCAAGACATATTTGTTTGTTTGGCCACCCATGGGATGTTCTGCACTCTTCTTCAACACCACAGCTCAAAGGTATCAATTCTTCTGTCATCCTTATTTATTGTCCAGCTTTCAGATGCATAGCAAGTAATTGAAAAGACCATGGCCTGAATCAGAGTCACCTTAATCTTCAAACTGATATCACCAATTTGGAGAAATCCCTAACCAGAGATTTTCCCAGTGCAATGTGTCTACTGATTTCCAAACTGCTAGTACCAAGGGTGTTGATTGCAGATCCAAGTAAGATGAAGTTGTTGACAGTTTCATGATTGACGTTCATCTATCAGTTTGTTTATCAGTTTTCACTTTGTTTGATGTTACCCATGAATCCAGTGGTAAGGATTTTTGTTTTCTTGATGTTTAGATGTAATCCATATTGAAGACTATGTTCTTTAATTTTTCTGGAACAAGTGTTTCAAGTCCTCTTTACTTTCAACAAACAAGGTTATGTTATTTGCATAATGCAGGTGGTTGAGCTTCCCAATCCTGATGCCACATTCATCCTCATGAAGGCCAGCCTCCTGGGTGATAAGTTCTGCAAATAGATGGGAAAGATATGGAGATAGGATGCATCCTTGATGCACACATTTCCTGATTTGTGAACCAAGTGTTTCTGTGCTCTCTTCTGTCTACTGCTTTCTGGGTCAAGTATAGGTTTCATGAGCACAATTAAGTGCTCTGGGATTTCCATTCTTCTCAAGGTTAGACACAATATGTTGTGACCCACACAGTCAAATACCTTTGCATAGTCAATAAAACATGGATAGACATTTCTCTGGTACTCACTGCTTTCAGTCAAGATCCATTTAACGTTGACTATGATGTCTCTAGTGCTACAGCCTCTTCTAGACCCAGCCTGAACATCTGGCTCTTCTCTGCTGATCTACTGTTCCAGTCGTTTCCAGATAATCTTCAGCAGGATCTTGCTTGCATGTGATATTAGTGATATTGTTTAATGATTTCCACAACCTTTTGGGTCACCTTTTTTTGGAATGGGAATTAATACAGATCTCTTCCAGCCAGTTGGCCAGGTAGTTGTCCTCCAAATTTTGTTGCTTTGTCAATATGATTAATTATGTTGATTGTTTTTCTTAGGTTGAACTGTCTTTGAATAAATGTTCTGAATCTCACTTGGTCTTGGTGAATGATTTTTTTATTTATACTTTTGGATTTTATTGACCAGTATTTTGTTAAGGATTTTTTTTTTTAGTCTATAGAGCTATTGTACGTAGGGTCGCTATGAGTCGCAAGTGACTCAATGGCACATAACATCAACAACAACAACAACAACTATATTCATGAGAGACATGGGCCTGTAGTTTTCTTTTATTGGTAATGCCTTTGCCTGGTTTTAGTATGAGGGTTATTCTTGCTTCATAGAATGATTCTGAGAATTGTCCTTCTTTTTCTAATTTTTTAAATGATTTAACTCCAATTGGTGATAGTTCATCTCTGGATGTTTGATAGAAGTTATCTGTGCCAGGACTTTTGTTGGAGGTAGTCTTTTTATGATTTGTTCAATTTCTTCTTTTGTGATGATTCTATTTAGTATTCTGCATTTGTCCATGTCAATATGGCTGGGCTGTGGGTTTCTAGGGTTCTGTCCAATTATTCTAATTTTTCAAATTTATTATTGTACAGCTTTTAGTAATTTCCCATTATTATCTATTTCATTTCATCTGGTTCTATTGTGATGTCACCTCTTTCATTTCTTATTCAAGTTTTTT
>NW_006399851.1:1486671-1491951 GCF_000299155.1 Elephantulus edwardii
AGAACTAGCTTCAGGTCTTATGGACAGTTTCAGTAGTTTTTTCTGCTTTCTCTTACTGGTATCAGCGTTGTTATTATATTTTCTCTTCTTGTAGAAGTTGTGGGTTAAGTTACTGTTCTTTTTTCTATTTGATGAAGATGTTAAGTGGCATCATTAATTTTGCTGCCTCTTCATTTTTTGTGTATTTGCCTATTGCTAGGAACTGCCGCTAAATAACTGCCATATCTATATCCGAGATTTTTTGATAGGTCGTATTTTAATTTTAATATGTTTCAAGGATTTTTTTTCAGTAACTGATTTTTTTAACTGAGATAAAATTTTTAGCATAAACTGGTTTATTTAAAAAGCTAACTCTTTTCAAATAATGTATGTACATTATTTCTCACACTGCATCTTTTCCAAATCTTTCCACCACTGATCAAATTGTGTGAGCGTATGATTAACAATACACACACACACACACACACACACACACACACAGACACACATGCCCATCCTCACGCCTTTGCTCCCTCCCTCCCCCATGGATCCTCATAGACATTCTACAATAGTGGTTTTATACATTATTTGTCCTTGTTGGGCTCAGTTTTTCCATTCAGCATAATGCTCACCAATTTCTCCCAAGTTAGGTAGTAATTCACAAAATCTTTGCTTCTGCCTGCTACATAGTATTCCATTGTGTGAATATACCATACTTTCTCAAACCATCTGATTATGGTTGCACATTATGGCTGTTTCCATGTTCTTGTGATGGTGAATAACACTTCTCTGAACATTGGTGTACAAATTTCCATTCATTCCTCAGTTATCATTTTCTCAGGGTATATTTTTTAGAACATTTCTTACTTATTCGATAAGCCCATATTATTCTAGTATAGTTTTATTTCGTTTCCACATAAATTGGTTTTTGTCCTTTATCCTCTAGTCATTAGGTTCTCATTTTATGGCAATATGGCCTGAGAAGAGACTTTGATTTGTTGAGGCTTGCTGTGTCCTAACATAATCATATCTGGGGAATGTACCATGTACACTTGAAAAGAAAATTTTGATTGGGTACAGTACCCTGGATACATTCACAAGGTTGAGTAGGCAGTTTGTATAGTTGAGATCTTCTGCATTTTTTTTATGTTTCTTTTGAGTTGGCTTATTCTCTGGTGAAAGTGGTGTGTTAAAGTCTCCTGCCACTTTTATGGTGCCAGATATTTCATTCTTCAGTCTGTTAATCATTGCTTTATGTATTTTCATGTTCTATCATTTGGTGTGTAGATGTTGACTAAGGCTATGCCTTCTTGACCCATTGTAGCTTTAATCACCATATAGTGTCCTTTATCTTTTATGGTGCTTTCATCCTGAAGTTAATCATAAGAATAAGGGGAATCCCAGAATACTTAATCATGCTTATGTGAAACTTATACCTGGATCTGGAAGCAGCCATCAGAACAAAGCAAGGAAATACTGAATGGTTTGAAATCAGGAAAGGTGTACTTCAGGGATGCATCTAGTCTTCATACCTTTTCAATCTTTATGCAGAACAAATAATTTGGAAGGTTAAACTTTATGAGGAGGAATGTGGCTTCAGGATTGGAAGAAGACTCATAAATAACTTGCACTATGCAGATGACACAACCTTGATTGCTTAAACTGAGGAAAATCTGAAATGTTTGCTGCATAAGGTCAAAGACTACATTCTTCAATATGGATTGAAGCAGCTCAACATAAAAAACCCAAATATTCTCATCACTGGGCCAACTGGCAGTATTTTGATAGATAGAGAACACTTTAAGATTGCTTATCACCTTCAGCTTGTTTAATTCCATAATCAACCCTTTTTGACATGAGCAGTCGGGAAACCAAAAGAATAATTGCATTAGTAAGATGTGTTGTCAGTAACTTCTCCAAGGTGCTGAAGAGAAATGATGTCAGCCTAGAGACTAGGGTTAAGTCTGATCCAAGCCATATTTTTTGCAATTACCTTCCATGCATCAGATAATTGGAAAATGACTAAGGATGATAGAAGAAGCATCAATGCCTTTGAGTTGTGCTGCTGGAGAAGAGCATTGGATATACAATTGACTGCCAAGATAACAAACCGGTCTGACCTGGAAAGGGTGAAACAAAATTACTCCTTAAAGGCACGGATTTTGAACCTCTGTCTCACAGACTTTGGGCATGTTGCTAGGTGAGATTAACCTTTGGAGGACATAATGCTTAGAAGGATGGAGAGACAGTGTAGGAAAGGAAGACCCTGGATGAAATATGGATTGACGTAGCAACTGGGGTAATGGTAGTGGGTGTTTTTGGAAGCAGTGACATTGGTTCAGAATAGGGCAGAGTTCAAAGCTATTGCATATAGAGTTGCTATGAGTTATAGGTGCATGAAAGCACATAACAATAACAATATAGTTCGTCCATTTTTCTTTGATATCTCTCGGTGAAGACTTCCTTTAGAATCTCTTGCAATTTTTATTTTATTTTCATGACTTTGTAAAGTTCTTACTGTTTTCCAAATGATCTAAATTTTCCTTCATATGTGATAGACAGCTTTGCTGGGTACAGGACCCTCAGCTGGCAATTATTTTCTTTCAGCCTTCTATATATACCATCCTATTGTTTTCTTGTTCACATGGTTTCTACCGCGAAATTAGAACTTAATCTACTCAATTCCCCTTTGTTGTTGACTTTGTTTTTCTCACACGGCTTTTGTTCCACCCTTATATTTAATTCTGGAGATTTTGACTATGCTATGTCTTGGTGTTTCGTGTCATTTTGGTTGTTGTTGTTTTACATCTAGTTTGTTGCTATGAGTCACAGGCGACTGTGTGGCACATAACAACAATGACAATGGTTTATTTGGAGTTCTCTGAACTTCTTAAATATGGAATTACTTATTCTCCATGATTGTTGTTGTTATTGTTATGTGCCGTCGAGTCATTTGCGACTCAGAACATTTAATCAGAACATTTAATCGTGCTAATGTGAAATGTATACTTCCACCAAGAGGCAGTCGTCAGAACAGAGCAGGGCAACACTGAATGGTTCAAAACTGAAAAGGGTGTATGCCAGGGATGTGTCCTATCTCCATACCTTTTCAACCTGTATGCAGAGCAGCTTATTCGAGAGGCTTGGCTCTATGAGGAGAAGCGTGGAGTTAGGATTGGTGGAAGATCTATCAACAATCTGCGTTGTGCAGATGACACAACCCTGCTTGCTGAAACTGAGGAGGACCTCCTGCACTTGCTGCAGAGGGTCAAGGACTACAGCCTTCAATATGGACTGAGGCTCAATGTCAAGAAGACAAAGATTCTCACCACTGGACCAACTGGAAGCATCAGGATGTATGGGGAAGAGATTGAGATTGTTCACAGCTTCAGTTTGCTCGGCTCCACGGTCAACACTCTTGGCATCAGCAGCCAGGACTTGGAATTTTATTTTCTAGTTCCTCTTCCACAATTTTCTCTACGCATTCTCTGCATCTCTACTGTTCTGAAATTCCAATCATACTTATGTTGTTCCTTTTGATGTTAACACATAAAATTCTAACACTTCTTCATTTTCTTTCTGTCTCCTCTCTATTTGTCTGTCTAGGGTGTTTCCACTGAGATTTTTGTCTTCCAGGTTACTGACGCATTGTTCCATTCTTGCCCTTCTTCTTTTTTGTCCCTCCAACATGTTGGAAACTTCTGTCATTTTAGTGTTGAAACTCTGAATTTGCATGCTTTTCTCTAATTTCCATTACTCTATTGGCTATACCCTCTCTGTCTTAGGATGATTTCTTTTTTATGTTATGTCGTCTTTTTATCTATAGTTTCAATTTATTCCTCCATCTTTTGCAATTACTTCTATCATTGTTCATGTTCCTCCATGTTTATTTATTTATATTTTTTTTTTACAGCTTCCATGTCTCGGAGATATTCATTGGGATTACTGTATGTTCTGCTTTTTAAATGAAGGCTTGTTTTGGTGTTTTTTTTGGTTTTTTTTTTTTTGTTGTTGTTGTTGTTTTTCCACAATTCCTGAAACTGCCTGCTGCTTTCTTGACATTGTGTGAAGTTTTTCTTGTTAGGTGTTAGGATGTTTCTGTTATTTCTACATAGGTTGATGATTGTTCTTTAACTCTTTGGAACTGTTGATTAGTTGTAAGCTTAAAATGTTCCATTTATGATGATGGGCTGCTCATTCTTACTCGTTCTACCAGAAGTCCTTTCTGACCTTGTACAGTGAGAATGTTTGCATTTCATAAAGTCCTCCAGATCTTCTTTGCAACACAGGCCTATGAAATACTTGCCTCATTGTGGACTGCCTCTGCTGAAGTCTATTATTGTCCTCAGTGACCTCTGGCCCAGCTGAGAGATCAGGCTCCTTACTGAAATAGTTTATCTCCAGAGGAGATGCTGGTGACTCCCTCCCCCCCCATACCTCCAAGTGCTCTCTCTGGGAGAAAGGAAGTCTCTCATCTGATTTTTGGACTCTCTCCTAAACAACATTATTGTCCTCAGTGCTTTGTGATGCAGCGCAGTGTTCAGGTTCCCCAACTGGGGCAGTTTGTCTCCAGGAGAATGTCAGACAGATCCTTCAGCTTTATTAAGAATTTATCCTGGACTATTAAGGTAGCTATTTATATTTATTATTATATTTATTGAATACAATTAAATTCTGTACTATAATTAATTTTATTCCTTGTATTTATAATTGTCACTCTTCTGTCAGTTTGCTATCTATGCTGAGAGTTAGGCCACCAGTATTTGAAATATTTTTATGATCATATAGAGTGATAGCAAAGTTTTCAGACAGTACAGATTACAGATCTATGTTTACAAATTAAAAATGAACCAGTGAAAACTCCATACATAGCAACAAAACATTGTTGATGATGGTGCTAGAAGTGTGGCTTCTTAGGTTAGAAGACAATTAATGTATAGTAGAAGATATAACAGCGGACTTGGGCATTACAAGAGTTGCGAAGAATGGAAAAGATTTCACTCTTCGGCACAGATGTTAGCCATAAATCAGAGCCAACTCAATAGCAACCATTATCATCAACACCTTAATAATATATGTTAAGCTATGTATGTGTAATATATGTGAGGCTTACATACTTATTATATGTGATGTTATTGTTGTTCTTATGTGCCGTCGAGTCGTTTGGACTCATCGCGACCCTATGTACAACAACCCCAAACCCTGCTCTATCCTGTGCCAATCGCATTGCCTCTGACACATCCATCCCGATTACCCCAATCACTGAATCAACCCATCTCATAGAGGATCTTCCCCTCCTGC
>NW_006399851.1:1493251-1494029 GCF_000299155.1 Elephantulus edwardii
TTTGATACCTCCTGGATCATTTAACATTCTGCCCAAAGCATCCTTGATTGTAGCAACTCGAGGTTTGAATTTGTTCTTCAGTTCCTTGAGCTTAGCTTAGAAAAAAAGATATTGAAAGTAGTAAAAATACATATCACCCTCGGGGGAAAAAAACCCCAAAACTATTGGCATTTTCTATCATAAAGAAGAAATTATGACATGATCTTAACAAAATAGTTATGGATATTAATTCAATTTGTACCAATAGATGAAACTAATAAGGTTAATGGTTTAGAAAAAAAATAGCTTTTAACAATTGCTCGATGCACCGATAAAAACCAAAAAGACTCCTTTATGAGATTTTTAATGCAAATGCTGGGATTTCCAGAAGTACATTGAAGACTAGTCATTAACATTTTCACAAAGGTCTGTAGTGTAAAATAAACATGACAAAAATTCTTTCTAAAATGAAAGACATGAAAGGTTTATTTGTATAACTATTATCTTTAAGCCTTGTTCTGACTAAATATTTTATGTTTAGGAGTTGCCACTACAATGCATAACAGCCAATATTACCTAGAAGACCTTAATGATTCATACATATAATTACATATGTATATGTTGTTGTTGTTAATGGCCATCAAGTTGCTTGTGACTAAATGCAACCCTATGTACAACAGCCCTAAACCCTGCTCTATCCCGGACCAATTGCACTGCCTCTGACACACCCATCCCGATTACCCCAGTCACTGAATCAATCCACCTCATAGAGGGTCTTCCCCTCCTGTGCTGTCTCTCC
>NW_006399851.1:1494471-1499393 GCF_000299155.1 Elephantulus edwardii
TAAAAATTAAACTAAACAATTTAGATGAAGAATTTTGTCCCACTAAAATAAAAATTTTTGCTTAGATCATTGTTGCTGTTTAAGGTGAGATTCACTCAACTATGATTCACAATATCCCTACAAACAGTAAACTAAAACCTTGCCAGTTGCTTCTTCAGCCTTCACAATCTCTGTCATGCTCTAGTGCATTGTTGCAGTAGCTGTATCAACCTATCTCAATCAAAGTCTTCCTCTCTTTCACTGACCTTCTACTCTTTTAAATGTATTGTCTTGCTGGTGACTTCAGAAAGCATTCCTAAAGACGTGAGATGAAATTTCACCATCTTTGCCTCTCAGGGAACATTCTGGTCGCATTTAGCATTAGACAGACTAGTTAGTTCTTTTTCTACTCCACAAGATATTCAGAAATCTTTGCCAACACTACAATTCAAACACCAATGTCAGATGGATCCTGGCTGAAAGTAAAGAATACCAGAAGAACGTCTATTTGTGCTTTATTGACTATGCAAAAGCATTTGACTATGTGGATCTTAACAAGCTGTGGCTGACATTGAGAAGAATGGGGTTTCCAGAGCACTTAACTGTGCTCATGCAAAACCTATACCTGGACTAGGAGGTTGTTGTGTGAATAAATCAGGGGAACACTGTATGATTTAAAATAAAGAAAGAAGTGCATCAGGGTTGTATTCTCTCTATATACCTATTCAATCTGTGTGCTGAGAAAATTATTTGAGAAACTGGACTCTATGAAGACGAGTGTAGCATCAGGATTGGAGAGAGACTCCTCAATTACCTGCATTATTCAGATGATGCAATCTTGCTTGCTAAAAGTGAGCACTTGAACCAGTTGTTCCATAGGATCAAGGAATGCAGACTTATTATGAATTGCCTATAAATGTTAAGGGGAAAAAAATAAGAATCTTACCACTGGACTGATAGACAACACCATGATGGTTGGAGAGGAGACTGAAAATATCAACAACTTCATCTTACTTGGGTCCATAATTAGCACATTTAGTACCAGCAGTCAGAAAATAAGGAGATTAATTGTACTTGGAAAATCTGCAGTTAGGGACTTGTGCAAATTATTAAGGAGTAATGATGCCAGTTTGAGTAGGTACATCTGATTCAGGCCATAGTCTTTCCAATCACTTGCTATGCATCTGAGAGCTGGACAGTAAATAAGGATGACAGAAGAATTGATGCCTTTGAACTGTGGTATTGGAGAAGAGCACTGGATATTTCATGGACTGTCAAAAGAACAAACAAATATGTCTTGGAGATGGTGCAGCCAGAGTGCTCTTTGGAGACAAGAATGGTGAGGCTTCACTTCACATACTTTGGGCATGTTGCTAGGAGGGGCTATTCATTGTAGAAAGACGATACTAGGAAGTGTGGAGGGTCAGTGAAAGAGAGGAAGACCCTTGTCAAGATGCACTGATGCAGTGACTGTCACAATGTGCTCTTGTATGTCAGAAAGTGAGAGGATGACACAGGATTCAGATAGAACATGGTTCAGATGTTTTGTTCATAGGGTCGCTGAGAGTCATACTCATCTAGATGGCACCTAAAAAAACATCACCAATGATCCAAAGGCATTATTTACTATTCCATTTTCTTTACCTCTTTTCCTCCTTTCACACACATAAGAAGCAATTGAAAATGTCATGGTTTAGATCAGGCATCTTTAAACTGACTTAACCTTGCTCTGTAACACTTTAAAACAGTTTTTATCAGCAGATTTGTCCAAAATAAAAAGCCTTAATTTTGACTGCTATTTTCATGGATGTTGATCATTAATTAAATTATAATAAAATTCTTAACAAATTCTACCCTTTGTCTATCTATCATTTGTCCAGTTGTAAGGATATTTGCTTTTCTAAAGTTGATGTGTTATCCATACCAAAGTCTACAATCCTATTCAGTAAATGCTTTAAGTTTTTTTCACTTTCTTCAACACATGGAAAAATCTAGATCACCCTCAACCATGAAGAAATGTCCATTCATTTAAGCTGATGTAGTTTTTTGGTTAAGGAGTTTCTCCTGTTTTGAATTAATCATTTTCTTTGACCAATTCTCAAAAGCCTTTTCATAGAGGAAATAATTGTTTAGCATTATTGATGGATCTATGAGAATTCTTTCTCAAGCCTAATATGCATTAAGAATGACATGGTTACTTTGCTGTGTTGTACATGCATTTCATTGGCACGATACCGCCTGAAATACCTGCAAATACTTTCTAGGAATAATTTGTATGTAGCTTCAAAAATACGCAATCTTATGTAACAGTGCACAAATTATTGTGCATACTGGAAATTAAGCCTGAGATTCATAACCACGAGGTGCACAATTCTGAAGTCAAAATATAAATTTGTTGTCAGAAGATGGGCTATACCTATAAAATCACTGCTAAGGTTTCTTGTAAATATACAAGAAGTTGGAAAGAAAGGCCAAAACTATTTCTCTTTCCAACATCCTCAGTAGCATGCTAGCCTTTCATTAAGTGAATTCATAAATACCGACCAAATTCTTTTAGAAGGAGGCCATCAATGGTCCTGGATACACGTGATGTACTTGCTGTTCCATAGGCAGATAAAACCTTTGAGGCTGTTTTCCCAGAGTGTTCACATGCTGACTCTAGGGGTTGGACAGGCATTTCTTCAGTAGTTCCTTTCATGTTTCAATAAGGATGGTCATGTGTTTTGGTTTAGCTGATACATTCCAATAAAATGATTTTCAAAGAGACAGGACAAATAATAGGCGTTTTACATATGGTGGCTGTGACTGTCACATGGAGCTAATTTTCTCATGCAAGATATATTTGTTTTTCCTTAAGGATGGTTATAATTCCTTTAAGGACCCTTTCTATTTAATTTGACTTAATAAAGTAATGAAATGGCCCAATGAAGTCACTTTATGGTCAGTATAATTTGAGTGAGTGTCTTAGCCTACATTTCCTTTAAAATAGTAAAGATGTATCGTTACCCTCCAGGTCTTTTCCCTCCCACAAAGCCCAATGCAAGGAAAATCTGTTAATTCTTGTATACTTGACATTTTCAAGATCAAGATCTTGTTGTGTGTGTCTGTGTGTCTGCAAGTCTGTGTGTGTATGTATAGAGTGGGGGGGTGTGCATGTGTTATGTATATGGTACAGTAGGGTGATTATTCAAAGTAGCTTTCATAGTCTTTGGTTTTGACTTTCGTCACATGGCTAGGTCAGATTATGCTAATGAGGTGAATGGCACCATTAGGATAGCAATACACAAACAAGGTGTGAAGACTACTAATGAGTTGTAGTCAACTGGTCAGGCTTGAATTGACTTAACTGAGTTGCTGAAAATAGGAATATCATTACCAATAAGATAAAATAAGTGCAATATATATACATTTGCACCAGGGATTACTGCACAAGATTGATTTGTAACATGACCATCGCAGAAGCAGTAGCAGCAGAGGTGGTAGAGACTTAGAGTCTAAAATGAGACAGAGCTAAACTGTCACTGCTACCCCAAGCTACAGAATTCAAAGCTTTGTCCAAGTTTGCTTGAAGATTAGAGGAACCTCCATATTTGCAGGACTAAAAGTGCTGTGTAACAGAGAATCAGAAGTGGGAAGCTGAAGGTCATGGGGTTCTGCAAGCATATCTGAGAAGCTTTCCTAATGAAATTTTTTATTGTTTCTAACCAGACTTCAAACCTGCTAACTTATAGTTTGTTTATAGTGAGTTTGGTGTGTCTATTGTAATGAATCAAGAGCAGAAGAGAAGAAGAACAAGGCATATGGGAGAAACAGCTGGTGTCAAAATTGATGAAAGAAGATGTGTGAATGTGAGGGTGTATCTGACATCATAGGAGTCAGTTTTGTGTTGTAGATGAAGACTGTTAACACTACGGAGTTAGAGGAGGCCAGATACTTACTGTTGCCTTCACTTTGAAAACACTATGTGTGTGTATATTAAAAATATATACATAAATATATTGAATATATATATATATACATATATATATACACACACACACATAAACTCATTCCAAAGGTCAATTTGTTAATAAAAATAATCAACAATTTAATTTTTTAGGTATAAATGTGATTATTAGCAAATAAGTCTCACGGTATCAGTGAGAGTCATCAGTTGCCATTCACCTACTTGAATACACTTTAATTGTTTGCACAAGAAAGCAGGTTATCACTACTGTAAAATTAAGTAATGGGTTAAATAATTATATCCATAGCTATTGCAGTAGATAAAGAGGCACTGCTCATTATGCAATAATTGTATTTTTGCATATTATCACAACAACTTGAGTCTTTTCATACTTGCTAATCAAAATGTCTATCTTGTATGTTTTACTAATTATCTTTCTATTTCTACCAAAATGGTCTTATACAGTATTTGAACTTATGGGATTGAGTTAGTTCACTTACCCCTTCCTTGGATAATGCTCTCCTTGGAGTCAAGGATTCTGAAGCTTCATCTGACATACTTTGGGCATGTTGAAAGGAGGAACTGGTCCTTGGAGAGGGACATCATGTTTGGGATAGTGGAGGGACGGTGCAGGAGAGGAAGACCCTCGATGAGATGGATCGATTCTGTGAGTGGAGTGGTGGGAATGAGTGTGTTTGAGACAGTGAGGTTGGCACAGGATAGAATGGTATTTAGGACTCTTGTACATAGGGTCACTATAAGTTGCAAGCAACTCGATGGCACATAACAACAACAACAACAACAATGCTCTCTAGTCCCTGACAAGTTAGTGATTTTCAAAATTATTGCTCCCACATACTGTATAGTATTCTACCGTGTAAATGTAGCATAACTTCTCAATCAGTACTATGTGGTTGGATATTTGAGTTGTTTTCCTGTATCTGGGGAGGGGAGGGGAGCACACGGGTGAGGATGGGCAGGGGCAGGGTAATCAAAG
>NW_006399851.1:1500387-1502105 GCF_000299155.1 Elephantulus edwardii
CTCCTGGTCCAAGTATAAGTTTCACATTAGAACTATCAAGTGTTCTAAAGGAAATGTGAAGTTCCAGTATGAAAGAACAATGTATACAAACTTTGTAAGTAAATCAATACAAAATAAAAACTTTATTTAAAAGAAAGAGGAGGGAAGTCTATCTTAGTCTAGAAGCTCCTCTAAAACCTGTTTACTACGTTGGTATTGCTGATATTTTAAATACCAGTGCCTTAGCTTTCAGCATCCTAGAAGTAAAGGAGTCCCAATAGTATAGCAAAATGACAGCAAATGCTGTACTCACAAGAACAAATTATAAACAAGCAAGCATACACATACACAAACATAAACTAAGCAGTAAGATACAGGCATCACCCCAAATACAACAAACTAACAGGTAAGTGCTGTACCCAGAACAGAAAATCATAAAACATTCGAGTATATAAATGTCATAAAACAATTATACTTACTATGTGAAAAGGAAAACAAACTGTCTGTCCTAGGACAGTATGTTGGCCAGATGTGCCAAAGACCAGAGATGGGGTGCTAATCCTGTCACAGTTTCACTCATCCACTTCTAAAATAATAAACCTTTGAAAACCCTATGAGTAACACAGGAACTGGTTAGGTAGAGTACTAGAAATTGAGTTTTTCAGATTAGAAACTTTCATAAATGAAGAACAACAACAGCAGACATCTATTAATGTTTGGAACAATGACTGTACAAAGTATGTATCTAGGAAAATTAGAAGTTATAAAAAATAAAATGGAATGCATAAACAAAGGCATTAATGCTTTGAGAAGACTGGTATGGTCATTTTGTGTCAGATAACCATATGATCCATTAAAGAGAAAGATAAAAAGAGTGGTATTGCGTTAAAGTAAAAAAAAGTCATAATCTATTATAAAGTATATGTTATGAATGATAGGATAATATCAATATGCATATAAGGAAGAACTATTAATACAACTATTAATCATATACATGCACCAAATAAAGCTACGCATGAAATTGAGTAAATCAACCAAAATCTGTGATATGAAATTGATTAAACATGAATCAAGATCATTAGCACATTGATTTGTGACTGGAATGCAAAAGAAGAACTGGTGACTGGAAAATAATGGCCTTGGAAGAGAAATGTGTCTAGAGTTCACATGACAGAATTTTTTACCATCAATGATATATTCATCGTGAAAATTAAAAAAAAACTATAAATGGTAACTATGCATGGAATTAATTTGATGCACTATGCAGAAATAAGATTGACTACATCTGTGGAAAGAGATGATGCTCCGTATCAGCAGTCAAAACATGGCCATACACTAATTATGGAACAGAATATGAAATACTTAGCTACAAGTTCAAACTGAAGTTGAAGAAAATTAAAACAAGATCACATGAACCAAACTATAACCAGGTGTTTATCCCACTGGAGTTTAAAATCCATTCCAAGAGTTTATTTTAATGCATTGAGCACTATTGACTGAAGATCAGATGAAGGACTTCAAGGATATTAATCAAGAAGAAAGCAAAAGGTCATTACAAAACCAGAAGAGAAAGAAAATGAAAGTGGATGTCAGGAAAACTCAGAAAATTGCACAATAACGTTGTTGTTATGGGTCATTGAGTTGCTTGTGAATCATAGAGACCCTATGTACAGCCAACCTCAACACCTACACCCGTTACCCCAGTCACTGAGTCAATCTATCTCATCCAAAATCTTCCT
>NW_006399851.1:1502440-1503563 GCF_000299155.1 Elephantulus edwardii
CTCTAAATTGACATTATAGCTCTTCAGTACTCTGGCCAGGTCAAACAAAGGTTAAAAATGTCAAAGTACAAGAGAGGAGCAAAAGAAGTCAAAGAAAATCATGAAAAAACAAGGTACTATAACCAATCGTATAAAGAGCTGGAGCTAGAAAGCAAACAAACAAACAAACAAACAAACAAAAAAGTAAACACTCAGCATTTCTGAACCTCAAAGAATTAAGTAATAAATTTGAACCTCAAGTTGTGAAATTGAAGGATTCTATGGGCAATATCTTGAAGGATGCAGAAAGCATCAATAGAAGTTGGAAGGAATACACATAGTTACTTTACTAAGAATTGGTTGACACTGAACACTTTGATTGAGTAGCCTAAAGATGGAAGAAGTTTAAACTGCACTGAAGACATTGACCAAAAATAAAGGCCCAGATATTGATGAAATACAGATGCAGTCCTAATCCACGACAAGAAATTTAACAAGAGAGCACAGCATGGTTTAAAATCATGAAAGGTGTGTACCAGGACTGCATTCTTTTTCCAAACTGATCCAATCTGTATGTTGAGTAAATAAATTGTGTAGTTGGACTTTTTTTCCTGCTTTCAAGGACTTGCTCCCGCTGGAAAGCCAGTTACCTTTGAGAGATGCCTTTGACAGATGCCTGTGAGAAACGCCTGTCCTCAATCCTCACTTCCGTCCAAGACCACGCCTGTCAGAGCTTTCAAGAGCTTGTTCCGGCTTTGAGAGATGCCTGTGAGAAACGCCTGTCCTCAATCCTCACTTCCGTCCAAGACCACGCCTGTCAGAGCTTTCAAGGGCTTGTTCCCGCTGGAAAGCCAGTTACCAGATACTTCCATAGGAAGTATTAATTAAAACTCATCTTTGCTCTATTTAACACTGTCTCCAATGTATCCATTCTCTGGGACTTTATTGACCGGTCTCCTTCCTGCAACTTCTGAAGAGGGTCCCCGTATGGGCCACCAGATGTCGCGTTCCAAACCCGCCCGCGGGATGAAAAGAACACACATGACACTGGGATTCGTTGAAGCTGAAAGCTTCTTTATTGTGGTAAAATGGCGGCCTCAGTCACCTTCCCTTGGAGACACCACAACCAAACTTAAGAGACATG
>NW_006399851.1:1506204-1509907 GCF_000299155.1 Elephantulus edwardii
GAGTCGGAAATGACTCGATGGCACATAACAACAACAAACAACAGTTGGACTTTATAATGATGAAGATGATATCACTATTTGAGGAAGACTTACCCACAACATGTGTTATGCAACTGTCATAATCTTGCTTGCAGAAGGTGAAAAGGACTTGAAACAAAATTTGCTTCAGATCAAAGACTACAGTCTTTAGTATGGATTACATCTCAACATCCTTTGTTTACACAAAGGTTCTCACCAGTGGATGAGTAAATAACATCATTATTGATAGAGGGAAGATGTAAATTGCCAACAATTTCATTTTACTTGGATGAAAAATGAGCACCCATGTAGAAGAAATCAAGAGATCTACTGTATTAGAGAAATTTGCAATCAAAAGAGGTGCTGTGTTAGATAAATTTACTATAACGTCCCTCTTCAAAGTTCTAAAAATGGAAGGATGTCATTTTAAAGACTAAGCTGTGCCTGTTCCTTGTTTTCTTGAGGAATGGTGTGTTTCCAGATGCTTCTTATGCATTTGAAAGCTGGACAATAAATAAGGATGACCAAAGGAGAATCAATGTCTTTAGTTAGTAGTGTTGAAGAGGGTACTGAATATTCAAAAGACTCCCAAAAGAACAAATATGTAAGTCTTGGAGAAAGTGCAACCAAAGTACTTTTTAGAGTCAAGAACAATGAAACTTTGTCTCTCTTACTTTAAGCAGGTTGTCAGGAGGGTCCAGTCCAGTCCTTGGAAAAAGACAACATTCTAGAAAAGGTGGAGAGTCAGCAAAAACAGAGAAAGTCTCTCAACAATATGAACTGACATGGTGATCATATAGTGGACTCCAGCATATCAGAGAACTTGAAAATTACAGAGGATAGGGCAAGGTGTTTATCTGTTGTTCACAGCATGGCTATGACAAGTAAACACGCCAGTGACACCTAAAAACAGCAACAACAATCAAATTCTGACCCAGGTCATCAAATTCCTGGCAATCTGCTTCATCAGTTCCCCCTCATCTACCCTCATAAAATGGGATTTGTCCTTTCTCTTTAATTATGGGACCAAACGGTAGACGAAGAAACCAGACATTCTTCTTTTCTCAAAGAAATACATTAAAGTGCTTCAATACAATTATTAACCAGAGTTAGTCCAGCTCGGATATGTCTTAATGGGCAGAGGGGAATCCTCAGTGTTCAGAAAATGCAGCACAATTAGACACAGTCAGTATCGCTTAAGGCTAAAGAGCTCCCAAGTGTTTGAAGTGTCACTGTCCGCTGTCCTGTTGTCCCCTACTGCAGGAAGATTTGGGCTTTCATCCTTAAGCAAATGAGCAGCTAAGCCTTCTGAACTCCCACTCATCTACGATTTATAATGACTCCAAAATTTTGCAACCTCCCTAGGATAAGGTAGAGAATTTCTTCCAGAGAAGCACTGACTACCTAACCAGTGGATGGAATGACACAGCCAGGATGATAAGCATAATAGCAGATGTGTGGAATTGTTTATCATACGTGAAATAATTTTCCATTTTATTTTTCTTTCAGGCTCATTTAAATACTCTTTCCATATTAGCCAAAATGAATACTTGCAAATAAATAAATTATTAAGCTCTTCATTCAAAATAGTGTTTGCATCACTTCGATGACTTTTGTTCATCCATAAAGAAGCTGAACTTATATATTACTTCATACATAAATAAACTCAACTAACACATTATCCAAAACAGCTAGAACATTGACACTGCACTGCCAGAGGTTCAAGTTGAGTGTAGAAGAGACCATGGCAGCAGCAGTGTCATTGCTGATATCTGTTAGATCCTAGAAGAAAGGAAAGAATATCAGAAGAATATCTGCATTTTCTTTTTCTTTTTTGCTTTACAAAAATATCTGACGTTTTGAATCACAAAAACTGTGGTTAACATTGTGAAGAATGGGGATCCTAGAATTCTTAAACGTGCTTATACTAAATCTATACCTGGATCAAGAAACTGCTTTCTAAAAAAAAAAAAAAAAAAAGAATAAAAAAGTAAAAAGCTGTTTTCTAAATGAACAGGGAGACAAAGTATGTTTTAAAATAGGGAAGAATATTTGTCAGCACTGTAGCCTTTCTCTATACCTATTTGACCTGCTTGTTGAGAAAATAATTCATGAAGCCTGATTCTATGAAGAAGAATGTGGAATCAGAAGCAGACAAAAATTCACCAACAACCTGCACTGGGCAGATAACACACCTTTCTTGTTAAAAGTGAGAATGGCATGAAACACTTGCTTCAGAAGATCAAAGAATACAACCTTTATTATGAATTACATATCAACATCAAGGTTAAAAAAATCCTTATCACTGAACCAATAGACAACATCATGATAGATGGAGAAAGGATTGAAACTGACAATGATTTCATATTACTTCAATCCACAATCAATATTCTTGGTGCCAGTGATCAGAAGACAGAGAACATATTGCTTTGGGTAAGTCCACTTGACCAAAGTCAAAGACGTCTCCAAAATACTGATGAGCAATGATGTCAGTTTGAAGGTGATTCAGGACACTGCCTTTCAATCACTTGCTATGCTTCTAGAGCCTGGTGACAGAAAAATTGATGTATTTGAATTGTGCTGCTGTAGAAGTGTACTGAATATTCAATGGACTAACAAAAACAAAAAAGTGCCAGATTGCTCCTTGGAGGCAATCACTGCAAAGCTTCATCTCTCACACTTTGGAAATGTTGCTAAAAGGGTTTATTTCTTGGAAAAATATACCATGCTTGAAAAGGTGGAGGGTTATCAAAAGAGAGGAAGATCTTCAATGAGATGGATTTACATGGTGACGAAAGCAATGGGCTCAACTATATTGGAGATGATGAGGTTGGCATATGATAAAACAGGATTCAGGTGTGTTGTTCATAGGGTCTCTGTTAGTCATACTCAACTTCATGACACCTAACTACAACAATGCATTACCAATATAACATTGATTTCTAAGCATTAGTACTGTGTTGTTATCTACCAATTTGGAGGAAAATTTTTTTAAATAGTGAGTTTAATAAACCATATCAAATCTACTAATTTAGAGGGTACTTACAGTAGAAAAAATAAATGAAGGATGTCTTTTATGTCTGGTTTCAATCTCTTTTTGTCTTTGTCAGTCTCTCACTGTCTTCCACATTGCCATTGTTCCACAAGCTAAATGAAACATTTCATATAAGCACAATGACATTTTACAAGTATAGCATTCTGTACAAAAGTTTTGTTAAGTGTCATTGAGTCGCAGACGACTCATAGCGACTCTATGAACAAAAGACAAGAACAGACAGAAAGTGATGCTACCAAGTCAAAGGTGGTGATTTTAATCTGCAGCACCTAGGCCTGGTTTTAATTTTTGTTTTTAATTTTAGTTTTTGTCAAACATTCTTCTAGTTGGTATAACTGGTCTGTCCATTTGCTGTCCATTGCTGTTACCATGAGGTAACTCGTGGTTGCTGTGATGCTCAACACTGTGACAATGAAGTGTCAAATGTGATAAGAGTTACCCATGGTGGACAGTGTTTGGTGGAGCTCCCTGATTAAAACAAGCTTGGGAGCAGGAGTGGCATCTACTTCCAAAATATCTAGCCTCCAGAAACCTTATGAACTTGGAGAAACGAAGAAAGTTATACAAGTGTTCAGGTCTTTCATTCATAGGGTCCCTATGAGTAGTCTATGACTCAATGGCACTTAACAA
>NW_006399851.1:1510027-1512292 GCF_000299155.1 Elephantulus edwardii
TTAGTTCTTCTCTTTGAAAAGTTAAAGAAAATATTCTTTCATTGTTATATAATCCCTTCCTCCCCCCAAGTTCACTCCACTATGCAGTCTTCATTCTGGACTCATGTCATGACAATAATACTTAATCATTCCCCCCAAGTTCACTCCACTATGCAGTCTTCATTCTGGACTCATGTCATGACAATAATACTTAATCATATACACCTTTTAAACTGCTCTTTCTCATCTGTTTCAATGCAGTATACATAATTTATTCCATCTTTTGCAGCATTCCCCCAACCCCTCTGTCAGTCCCATTTTACAACAGTGGCACTATGCAGTATTTGTCTTTTCATGAGTGAGATTTTTCACTCAGCATAATGTCCTCCAGGGTCACCCATTTTGAATAATATTTCATGAGTTCCTTGTTTTTCTATGTTGCATAGTATTCCATTGTGTGAATATACCACAGCTTCTCTATCCATTCATTTGTTCATGGGTACTTAGGTTGTTTCAAACTCTTTTTGTGACTAAAGCCACAATAAACACGGGTGTGCATATATCTGCTTGGGTGGTACTTATGGTTTTTGGGGGGTTTACTCCAAGTAGTGGAATTTCTGGGTCAAATGGTTTTTTTATTTGCAACTTTGTGGAAAAACTGGAACCCTTATTCACTGTTGGTGGGAGTGTAAAATGGTGTAGCCATTATGGAAGGCAATATGGTGCTTTCTCAAAAAGAAATATATTTTCTATGACTAACTCTATCACCTTAGGCAGGTCACATCCAAGGGAGTTTAACCTGCAAAATGGAATTTGTGTTAAATGATTTTCCCTGTATATTTCTTCTTAATTATTTCTACAATTCTTCCATAGTAATATAAGCCTATACATTACATCAATTCATAATTTCTTTCAACCTTGCATATATTCTACAAAAATCAATAGAGAATAGAAGCTATTGCTTTGTTATGGGCTATCAAATTGTAACCAATTTATAGCTGACCCAGAAGATATAAATCATACAGGAGAAGATTGCTCAGCATTTTGTCATGGAGCAGCTGATGGATTTAAAGTGCTAGGCTTTGAGTTAACAGCATAATTCCTTACCAACAGACCATAAGAGCTCCCAGTAAACAAGAAATTAATTCCAGGGACAACTAATGTGTCATAACTCCCCATTTACTCAACCCTATACACACAGTGGTCCTGCTCTAAACTGCATGCATTTCCCAATAAATACTTACAGTTTTATGATTCTTAACAAAAAAATTTATTTAATGACAGCATTACTCCTATTGACGGTATATATTGAAACAAGTACTGTTTTTTTCCTGATATTAAAAATAAGGGAAAATATTTAATTATTAAAATTTACTTTCATTCTATTTTGAAAGTGTTGTCATTTCTCCAATACCTTGCACAACTTTCATTTATTTAGAATTACTAAGAAAGTAATTTTATACGTAACTTTAAAACATGTCCTCACTAAATTTGAGTCACTTATAACCTACTATTTATTGGTTTACTAAAGGAGTTTCACTTTGTTGGTTTATATTTGGAATTTCACTTATTAGAAAGGACAACTTTATCAATTATTCTCCATAAAAGTAAAATAAAAGCAACAAATAACTTTATATTATAAAGGACCATTTCAAATTTGTTGAATTTTTAAAAACTTGTTGTTGTTGTTATTATATCAGATTTGACCCACTGCTGACCTTCCAGTGGATTTTCAGAGGCAGTAAATCTCAAGAGAGGGGATTTTACACATTTATTCTGCAGAGCAACTGTTGGATTTGAACAGTGTGCCTGTGGGATTGCAGCACAACTCTTTACCACTTGGCCATATTGATTGAATAATTAAATAATTCATTACAGACTTGTTTCACTATTAAAAAATAAGTCTTATTAAGACATTTAGAAGGCCATTTATTTTCTTACTGAAAACCTTAACCTTAAATATATATAAGTATATGTGCCACATCTTATATATTATTCTACATTATATCTATGTCACATGGCATATATGTTATATATAACCTTAATATATATATATATATCTTAAGCAGAAATAAATAAATATATGTGTGTTTATAAATCCATATCTATTGTCTCTCTGTCTCTCTCTATTCTAGGCAAGGTCCAGCTGAATATACATCCATAGTCTTATAAGGTTACAATACTCAAAAATTCATTGCCAAATAACACAGTTGATTCTCTAATGGTTTTCCAAGGCTGTAACTAAAACTGGAGGAGACTTCTCATCTTTCTCTAGTGGAGCACTTA
>NW_006399851.1:1513627-1519529 GCF_000299155.1 Elephantulus edwardii
CTGAGTCATTGTACAAGAATTGATTGACAATTAAAAATTTCAGAAAGTACCGCATGAACAGAAGCCAATGGTAATTATGGTGGAAGCAGAAGGCGCATTGAAAGCAATGGCAAAAAAATAAGGCCCCAGGTATCAATGGGATACCAATTGACTTGTTTCAGTTAAGAGATATAGCCTTGGATACACTCACCAGTCTATATCAGAAAATGTGAAGGCCTGTTGTCTGGCCAATGGATTGGAAAAGTTCCATATTTGTTCCTATTTACAGGAAGCATGATCCAACTGAATGTGAAATTATTAAACAATATCATTGATATCTATATGTAGAACACATCATCTAGGCTGTATGAGGAGGAATTTGGTATCAGGATTGGAGGAAAATTCATCAACAACCTTCATTCTGCAGATGATACAACCCTGCTTGCTGAAACTGAGGACAACCTGAAGTGCTTGCTACAAAGGTCAAAGACTGTAGCCTTCAATATGGATCGAAGCTCAACATCAATAAAGCAAAGATTCTCAACAGTGGGCCAATTGGTAGCATCAGTATGGATAGTGAAGATTGAGATTGAAAACAGTTTTAGTTCACTTGGATCCACAATCAACACTCTTGGTACTAGCAGCCAGGAAATCAAGAGACGAATTGCTTTGGGAAAGTAGGTTGTCAGAGACCTCTCCAGAATATTGACGAGCAACAGACTGAAGATATAAGTATGGAGACTAGGGTGAGACTGATTCAGGCCATACATAGTCTTTGCAATTGTTTGGTATGCATCAGAGAGCCATACAATGACTAGGGATGATAGAAAGAAAATTGATGTCTTTTAACTGTGGTGCTGGAGAAGAGTGTTGAATATACTATAAACTGTTATACTATAAAAAGGGTCATCATGGAGAGGGCTGCTTCTTGGAGGCAAGAATTCTGAAGCTTTGTCTGTCATACTTTGGACATATTACAAGGAGGGACCAGTCCTTGGGGATGGACATCATGTTTGGGAGGATAGAAGGTCAGTGCAAGAGAAGAGGACCCCTGATAAGCTGGATTAATTTGGTAACTGGGGTATTAGGGCTAGGTGTGTCTGAGATTATAAGGATGGCACAGGATAGAGCAGGGTTTAGGGCTCTTGTGCTTAGGGTCACTATAAGTCACAAGCAACTCGACAACACATAACACCAAACAACAACATCATTGATATCACATGCACACAAAATACTGCTGAAGTTCATTTTTAAAAAAAATGGCTGGAATAATACGTAGATAGGGAACTGCCAGAAGCTCAAGCAAAATTTAGAAGTGACTGTGTGCAACAGGGATATCATTGCTGATGTCAAATGGATACTGGCTGAAGTAAGGACCAGAAGAATGTCTATTTGTACTTTATTGACTATGCAAAAGCATTTGACTGTGTGGATCATGAAAAATTGTGGCTGACATTGAAAAGAACGGGAATCCCAGAGCACTTGATTCTACTCATGTGGAAACAATACCTAGATCAGAATGTTGGCTGTTGTGCAAACAGAGCACTGCATGGTTTAGAATTGGAAGTGAATGTGTTAGGGTAGTATTCTATCTCCATACCCGTTCAATCTGTATGCTGAACAAATTACCTGAGAAGTTAGGCTGGAGTGTGGCATCGGGATTGGAGGGAGACTCATCAATAATCTGCGTTACGCAGATGACACAACCTTACTTGCTGAAAGTGAGGACTACTTGAAACACATGTTGTAGAAGATCAAGAAATGTAGCCTTCAGTATGGATTGCATCTCAATAGCAAGAAAACAAAGATTCTTACCACTGGACTAATAGGCAGTGTCATGAAGGATGGAGAGGTGATTGAAACTGTCAACAGCTTCATTTTGCTTGGATGCACAATTAACACCGTTGGTATGAGCAGTCAGGAAATAAGGAGACACATTGCACTGGATAAAACTTCATTTAGGGACTTTTCCAAATTATCGAGGAATAGTGATGTCAGTTTGAGGACTAAGGTGCATCTGATTCAGGCCATGGTCTTTCTGATTACTAGCTATGCATCTGAGACATGAACAATGAATAAGGATGACACAAAAAAGAATAGACACCTTTGAGCTGTGATTTTAGAGAAGAACACTGAACATTTCATAGCCGGCCAAGAGAACGAACAAATATGTCTTGGAGATGGGTGCAGCTCTTTAGAAGGAAAAATGATGAGGCTTTGCCTCACATACTTTGAACATGCTGCTAGGAGATGCTATTACTTGGAAAGGGACATGATGTTGGGAAGGGTTGGATGAGAGGAAGATCCTCAATCAGATGGACTGACAAGGTGATGGCTATAGTAAGCTCTTGTGTATCAGGAAGTGTAAGGATGATGCAGGACAGAACACGGTTAAAATCTTTTGTTCATAGAGTCACTATGGGTTGTGCTTGACTCTATGGCACCTAACAACAACATCATATGTAGATAATATAGTTTCTCAATGTTGTTGTTAGGTGCCGTGGAGTCACCTGCTAATCATAGTGACCCTGTGTACAACATCCCTACACTCTGCTCTATCCTGTGCCAATCTCACCTTATCCGACACACCTGCTGCCATTATTACCCCAATCACTGAATCAATCCATCTCATCAAGGGTCTTCCTCTCCTCCATTGTCCCTCCACCCTCCCAAGCATGACATACTTCTCCAAGGACTGGTCCCTCCTTGCTACATGCCCAAAGTATGTCAGATGAAGCTTCAGAATCCTTGCTTCCAAGAAGCAGGTCAGCTTCACCCTCTTCAGGACAAACCTATTTGTTTTTCTAGACGTCCATGGTATATTCAGTACTCTTATCCAACACCACAACTCAATTCAAAGGCATCAATTCTTTTTCTATCATCCCTAGTCATTGTCCAGCTCTCCAATGCATAGCAAGTGATTGCAAAGACCATGACATGTATCAGGCCATCTTTGCACTTCAGCACTTTGGAAAGTTCTCTAACTCCAGACTTTCCCATCACAATATGTCTTTTAATTTCCTGGCTGCTGGTGTCAAGAGTGTTGACTTTGGATCCAAGCAAACCAACACTGTGAACAGTCTCAATCTCTTCACCATCCATTATGACGCTGCCAATGGGCCCAGTGGTGAGAATCTTTGTTTTCTTGATATTGAGTCTCAATCTATACTGAAGACTGCAGTCCCTGACCTTCCACAGCAAGTGCTTCAAGTCCTCTTCAGTTTCAGCAAGCAAGGTTGTGTCATCTGCATAACGCAGATAGATTGTTGATGATTCTTTCTCTAAGCCTGATGCCACATTTCTCCTCATAGAGCCTGCCTTCTAGATGACCTGTTCTGCTTAAAGATTGAAAAGATATGGAGACAGGATACAGCCCTGGTGTACACGCTTCCCAATTTTGAACCATGCAGTGTTTCCTCGCTCTGTTCTGATGACTGCCTTCTAGTCCAAGTATAGGTTTCGCATTAGCACAATCAAGTATTCTGCGATTCCCATTCTTCTCAGAGTTAGCCACAGTTTGTTATGATCCACACAGTCTAATGCCTTTGCATAATCAATGAAATGAGGATATTCTTCTGGTACTCCTTGCTTTCAGCCAAGATCCATCTAACATTAGCTACAATATCCCTAGTACCATGGCCCCATCTAAATCCGGCCTGCACTTCCGGTAGTCCTCTGTTGATGTGCTGTTCCAGTCGTTTTTGCAAAATCTTGCTTGCATGTGATATTAATGATATTGTTTGATAATTTCCACACTCTGTGGGATCACCTTTCTTTGAAAATTTTTCAATAATGAATATAAAATTGAATCTTGCTCCTTGTGAGCTAAATTACTGGTGTGCAAAAGCAATCAAATTAGTCTTTTACACTCAATTTGAAGATTTTTTTAAGCATAGTAATCTGTGAAGAAGAAGTTCCTAAGTGTATTTGCTGACTATCACTTTGGGCAGGTCATATCTGAGGTGGTTGCTTAACCAGCAAAATGGAATTGGGGTTAAATTATGTTCAACATTTCTTTCTTCTTAGAATTTCTACAATTCTTACATATAACTTGTAATTTCAATGGCATGAGTATAAAAAATTCTATACCTGCTAGAAATAACCAGAAGGGCGTATTCTGCTGAAACAGAATCCTTGAGTGTGTCATACTGCTGCAATCTAAGTAACCATCTTTAAACTATTCCTACAATAAAATTGAAATAGATGACACTTTTAGATAGATTAAGTCAGAAGGCCTAAACTCATACTGAATCTTCCATTTATTGTCATTTAAGACAAAGGTAAAATGGAAGAAAGGCCTGACAAGTCACTTAAAAAAATAGCCAGTGAAAACCTATAGATTATGATGGTTCAATCCACAGCTCATCAAAGGGATGGGTACAGAACTGGCCATAATTTTGTTTCATTTTGTATGAATTGAGTTGACTCAACAACAGCAACAGTGTTGTTAAACCAGCTAAAATATTGAAATGAACTCATTCATGAAAATAAAGTAGCAACATATACATAAAAATATTTTGTGAAGTATTAGCAACTAAGTCGTCTGCAATCCTGAGGAGGTGTGTGGCACAATCTCTTTAGCACCATTTGGTCTTTGACACATGTGCCTCCGTTATAGTCACTTGTATAAAATACTGCAACTGATTAGGCTTTAATTTTTCTTGGGTTGGTTGGGTTTGGGGTTTTTTTTTTTTCATATATTAATCTCTAGGGAGGTTTTGTTTTTGGTTTGGATTTGTTGTTTTTTGGGGTTGTGGTTTTTTTTTTCCTAAACAAGACAATTCTGGGATAAACAAATTCTGGTTTATTGCTAAATCGAGAAGGCGTCTAGGTTTGGCACTATTGTGAAATTGTGTAAGATTCTGTGGTTATGACTTTGAAGTTTAATGTGAGACTGTGAAGAAGTGAAACAGTTTTCATGGCTAAAAAATATGATTTCCTGTATGAGTAAAAGAGATGTTCTATTCTGGAGTTTTATTTGTTGGGAAGAAAGAGAAATAATCTTGCCAAGTTTAAGAAGAGACATATCCACTGTGGGAGAGTAAAAATAAATACATCACAGCTAGGAAGAAATATATGTTACTTGTGTTTTGTGATGAGGAGAGTAGAGGCAGAATTTCACATTGTTAAAATGTCACTGGGTTATCTGGAGAGTAAAGCTGAGAAATTTGACTTTATTTTTTCACTAACTAGTATACTACATTTTCCAGTGTGCTAAACTACAGTAATGAAATTGATTATTCACCCTTAGGAAGCTGCATATAGTCTTTTATGTCAGTGTAGCAAATATCATTAGTTACTTTTAGAGCTGTCTTAACTGTGCTACAAATATACTTGGTATTCCTATATTAAATGGCCTTCTAATGGCTACAATACAGTCCAGTGCATTGAGAAAACTTGATTTCTTTTATCACTCATCTATCAGTTGGTAGTACTGTCATAGCTTGCATGTTGCTGCGATGCTAGACTAGTGCTATGCCATTGACGTTTCAAATTAAAAAAGGTACACCCCTGGTGAACAGGTTTCAACACAAAGAGGAAGGCCTAAATTATCTGTAGATGACAACAAAAAAAATGTCTGCTGTAATGTCTAAGGACAATAACAATAAGTCCCTAGGCTGGAAGTCATTAAAAATACACAGTGGTAGTAACAGTGGATTCAAGTATGTCAACCATGAGAAAAATAGCGTAGACTCTGCAATGATTTTTTTTTGTTACACCTGGAGGTTTCATGATTTGGAACTGACTTGATCACTTCCCACTCACTCACTCACTCACTGCCCTCAAGTCAGGGTTGATTCACTGCTGATAACATCTAAGTAATTTATTTATTGGTAGAGTCTGAACATTGAGCTATCTAACTCTATGTAAGAATTGGAACTCTGGCTCAAATATGTATATAGTGTTTTCCTTTAATGCTATG
>NW_006399851.1:1521275-1525605 GCF_000299155.1 Elephantulus edwardii
GAGAAGCCTTTTGGAATCTTCTGTTCAGCTCTTTATATCTTAAAACCCATTGAATGAGTATAAGGACAGAAGGTGTCTTCTGTGGCTACAATATCAGCTATGAGTGAGTTCCAACACAAACACAAGAAATTTTTGTTTGTCAAAATAATAAGACTTAAGGGACCTCTGGTGGCCTACTAGCAAGAAGCTGTACTGCAATCCCAGAAGTACGTGGTTCAAATTCACCAGATTATCTGCTGGAGAAGGAGAGGCAATCTCCTCCTATACCAGTCAGAACTGATTTGATGGTACACACAAAAATTATAAAATTTAAAACAATTTGAAAAGGTTTAAAAATAGTAAGACTAAGTAACTATGTTTTGAGACATACTTTTAAAGTTGGAAATCAAGAAAGCTTTCTATCTTAACTAGAATCATACGGGAGCATTGCTCTTATGTGTCATCTATTCATTTGCAGGTCATAGTGAGCCTATGTACTGCAGCTCTGAACCCTGCTCTATATCTTGACCCAACCTCATTGTCTCTGACATACCTACCACCATTACTTCAATCACTGAGTCAATCTATCTCGTGCAGGATCTTCCTCTCTTGCACTGTCCCTCTACCCTTCCAAAGATGATGTCCCTCCCGAAGGGCTGGTCCCTCCTTGCAACATGCCCAAAATATGTCAGAGGGAGCTTCAGAATCCCTGCCTTTTGACCATCTTTCTCCCCCAGAGCAGCTGATATATTTTAACAACCTGTCTTTCAGTTGAAAGCACAACTTCTTATCCATTAGGCCACCAAAGTTTGAAGATTGTGTATGGTGGAAGATTCAGGGAGGTGGGGAGGATGGGAGCAGAGGAGTGAGGATGGGCGGGGTGGGAGTATGTGTGGGGTTAATCATAGGGTCACACAAATTGATGTGTGGAGGAAGGGTGAGTAAAGGAAATGGGAAAGATCTGATGTGGAAAAACAATGTATAAGAACTTTGTAAGTAAACCAGTATAAATTAAAAATTGTATTTTAATTTTTTAAGAAAATGATGGTTTGAAATCATAATAATTTATGATGCCAGTTATGGAAGGGTTTTCTCTCTACTGGCTTTAGAGGAAAGTTAGTGTCTCATTTCACTATCTGTGGGACTAATGATACTGGAGAATTGCACATATCTTGACTTTCAATTAAGTTTTGCACCTTGTCAGCATGGGGATAGTAGGTCCAAAGGACACAATTCACTCCTAGTTCTTTTCTTTTGCTGGTAGAAGATATATCCTTCTCTGACAATGTTACCTTTTTTTATCTCTTGTAAAAGAAAAAAAAAATGTTATATAGGCCACATCATCAGGAGATTTTAAGATCAGGGCTCCATAATTATATATAATTCCTCCATAATTATTACATTATTATGTAACTTCTAAACTATTGAGAATGATAGTCCAGTCAAGTTAACGTATACTTTAAGGAAATACAATTTACTCTATGGCATGTCTCAAGGCCTCGGTTTTTTCCCTCCAAGAGTGTGTGAAGCGTTATTACCAATAGGCATAGTTATGGTTTTAAAAGTTAGTTGGCATAGTATTGAATCTATTTTTCCTTAGCATCTCTACATCTTGGAGAAATTATTTAATCCTTTTTAGTCTCACATGCTGTGAGAATTAAACAAATTTTTCTGTCAAAATGGCAATTTAACAATAGTATTCCTGACCATTGTCAGGAAATGTATGTCTTAGTCAGGATGCTCTTCTGAAGCTTGTACATCATAGGTGACGCTGCTGGTATTTTGAATACTAGTATAGCTTCCAGTTTACAGAAACACCCAAGCCATCACAGGACAATAATCTAACAGAAGAGTGGGAAGAAAGTTACCACATATTGAAATATTAGCTATTATGATTACATAAGGTTCTTGAACTTTGGGAAGAATTAGCACACTACTTTCAATAAGCCTTATATAAAAGTTACTGAAAAATTGAAGAAAGTATTAAGAAGATATTACTTGTAACTATCTATCAAGTTCTTAATTTGTTTTACATTTCATAAAATAAAAAATAATGAAAAATACTTCCTTAATCTATTTTAGGAAGTAATATAAGATAAACACATAATACAATATAAATATAATTTTTCATTTAAACCTGTTGCTCTTGATTTGATTATGACTTATAGCTACCCTAAAAGGACAGTGTAGACTTACCACTAGAATTTCAAGGCTGTACTTTTTGTAGAAATAGACTGATACATCTTTCTTCAGGGCATGGCTAGTGAGTTCAAATCTCTTATTAGTTGCTTAACAACTGAGCATTAATCTATGTTATATTACTCACTTCATGTACATGTAGGTTTAGTATTCTCTAAGAGCAATGATGTCAGTCTGAAGACTAAGGTGCACCTGATCCAGGCCACAGTGTTTGCAATTACTGGCTATGTGTCAGAAGGTTGGACAATAACTAGGGATGAAAGAATCAGATTTGATGCCTTTGAGCTATGGTGCTGGAGAAGAATATTGAATGGATAATGAATGATAATGAATGAATAATATCATGGACTGCTGGGAAAACAAATAGATTCATCCTGGAGATGGTGAGACCAGGCTGCTATTTGGAGGCAAGGATTCTGAAGCTTCATCTGACATGCTTTGGACATGTTGTCAGTATGCTTGGGAGGGTGGAGGGACAATGCAAGAAAGAAAGATCTGAATGAGATGGATTGATTTAGTGACTGAGGTAATGGCAGTAGGTATGTCAGAGACAATAAGATTGGCACAGGATAGAGCAGCATTTAAGACTGTTGTACATAGCGTTGCTGTGAGTCGCAGGCAACTTGACGGCACATAACAACACAACAATAAATGCTTAAGGCACTTTAGATAATGTTTTAAGCCATTCTGATGAATAAAAATTACATTTTGTTAGGTGTCAATGAAGACATGTGGCAATACTATGACCAACAGATCTGAACCATGTCCTATCCTGCTGCATTCTCATGATCTCTGACATGCTTGAGCTCTTTGTTACAGTCACTGAGTCAATCTACCTTGTTGTGGGTATTTCACTCTTTCTTTGACTCTCCACCTTTCCAAGAATGACGTCTTTTCCCAGGAACTAGAACCTCTTTACACCATGCCCAGTGTTGATGAAAAGTTGCCCCCTTCTTGCCTCTTAGGAACACCCTGGTTGCACTTCCTCCAAGATAGACTTGTTTGTGCTTTGGTAGTCTACAGGTTATTAAATATTCTTCTCTAACACCACAATTCAAAGATACTGATCATTCTTCTGTCACGTATTTATTGTCAAGCACAGGAAACAATACAAAACATCATGTCTTAAATCATTTAACTGTCACCTAAGTCATTAAGCTAATATCTTTTGGTACTTTGTTGATATCCTCTTTAGGATTTTGGAGAGGCCCTGACAGTGTATTTTTCATTGCAGCAGGTCTTTTAAATTTTTTAACTGCTGTAAAATTGGATGTGGATTGTGAATCCAAGTAAAATGAAGCTATTGACAGCTTCAGTCTTTCCTTCATTCATCTTGATGTCTCATATTGGTCTAATAGGAAGGACTTTTTCTTCCCTGATATTAAGATACAATTTGTACTGAAGGCTGTAGTGTTTGATTCCTTAAGTTCTTTTCAATTTCTGCAAGATTGTGTATGTTCTGCATTACACAGATTTTTGATAAATCTTCTAATTCTGATACCAAATTCTTCTTCATACAGAGCAGCTTTTCAAATGATTTGCTCAATATATGGTTTGAATTGGTACAGAGAAAGGATACAATTCTGACACTTTTCCTGATTTTAAACTATACACTGCCCTCTCATTCTAACAACTGATTCTTGGTCTATATACATAGGTTTAATATGAGCATAATTAATTCTTCTGGGATTCCCATTTTTCTCAATATTATCTATAATCTGTTATAATTCACACAGTAAAGAAAAAAAAACTAATACAAATAATTTTCTAGTATACTTTCAGGCAAAATCCATCTGACATCAGCAATGAAATATCTTATAGCATAGCCTCTTCTGAATCCAGCTGAATTTCTGGAAGTTCCAGCTAATATATTATTTCAATATCAGGGATAGGGTTATATAAAGGAATATGGGATGTCTATGAAATGGGCTGATAAATAGCCACAATCCCTCAAATAGATCCAACCCCCTTACCTAGCATGCCCCTCTCAATTATTGACCTCAATTTACTTGCTTTGCATAACACATGGAAGGATATAAGGATTAGCAATCCTCTGCAGTATGGTGACCAACCTCAGCTTGACTGTGTTTTTCTCATGCTAAACCTGAACACTTTTATCAAATTTTTACATTTTCTGACCCATCCATTGTGA
>NW_006399851.1:1525705-1530294 GCF_000299155.1 Elephantulus edwardii
ATATTTTAAAGATAAAAATTTTGCTTACTGTATTTACCTCTAGTCCTCGTCCCCAAACTGACCACTTTTATCATAAATAAATATTATCGTAAAGTTTGGCATACTTTGAGTCTTAATGTCAAAATTGGATCAAATGATTATCATTTTATTTTTAAATTTTAATCTGAGCTGTGTTCAGAACACTGAATATAAAATCTCTTGAACTGCAATGGTGGCATCATAGATTCTTTGAAACCACATAGCTAACAACAGTTGAGACACAAAGCAAAAAAGTGGGTCACGGCCAGTTATGAAGTTGGAGAAACATACATTTTTTAATAACTTTAAGGGGTTATACAGTGCCATATTTTTACTGACTGTGTAGCAGCCCCTCAGTGTCTGTTTCTTTCTCTATTTGCATAAGCAATTGACAGCTCATTAAGAGCTCATTAGGAACAGTGAGGACCTTGTGATCAAGGGAAAGAAACAAACCAAAAATGAATAATGCTGAGAAAGACATTTTTACATATGAATTTCCTGAATATCTCACAAGATTATGACTTTGAATGTACATATTTGATGATGAATGCAATTTATATGTATTATAAAAGGAAAATAATGTAATCATACATTGTGTATATTGCTTGCCTAAATTTCTGATCATTGCCTTATTAAGAAAAGATATGTGTAGCAGAATCCATGATTCTATTTTCAGCATGAAACAAAAAGCTGAAAAAAATGTCGATATTTCCAAGTCTTTTCTTCTTTCCTTTCTACTCATAGATCTATGTGTGCGTATAAATAAATATACTTATTATACACACAAGTGAATGTACACACATACTTTTAAATTCGGGATAATTATGTCTTGGAGATATCAGATAGTCTTTTTAAGAATGGTTTGTCTTTGAAAAAATGATCTCTGCTTCTTCCTGGTGAAGCATGTAGACTATAAATTCATTGATCTTTACTTGCTAATCTCTCCTGATCCAAACAAAATAGGCAAGAATAATTTCTTCTCTGAATAAATGTTTGATACCTCTAGATGTCTAGGGATCAGAAGCCTATTTTAAAATGAAAGGGACATCCATGCAGTTTGGTCAGTTAATCTTTTGCATTTTATAAGATACACGAATGCAAAGTACTTTTAAACACTTTACAAATCGATACAAAGGAATCAGTGGGAATACATTTATTCCTGCTTATTAAATTTCAGGGCTGCTGAGTTTTTCTTGACCAGATGTTGCAGAGTTTCCTAGTCAAATCTGTTCATCCCTTGGCTGCTAGCTAAATAGGGCTTCATTTATAAACATGAGACCCTTTTCTATCTGCTGTTTTCTTTGTTTGTACATGTTCATCTTTTTATTAGCCAGTTAATTGATTAGAATGAGAGCATTAAGCTTTTCTAATGTAGTCCATCCTCTTCTCTGTCTCTGTTGTTGCTTTATTGACTTTTGCAGGGAAAGAAAAGTAAGAACTGCTGTCTGTCTTTAGGTCACTTGTATGTTCTTTATTGGGATATGCTTGAATACTCAATTTGATCTCAATGGAACTCCTTTTGTAACATAAAATAAAACATGGTGCTCAAGAAAAGTCATGACAGATACATCTCGGGCTTTTCATAGCAGTTGGGAAAGCTTAAGCGATGCCTCTCTGTGTGGCAGTCCCCTTTCTCTTTCTTTTCTTTCCTTGTGATAAGCAGCCATTGTCCCCTTGGTGAGATCTGCAATATTGCTTTGACCCCAGCCCATCAATCTGCCTCAATTGGATAATGATCTGTAATCACTTTCTTTCAGGGGAGTCTATAAATTTGCCAAAGCCCCATTCTTTTCTGAAGGACTCCTTATGTTCACTCCCATTTGTGCAAATGCTCTCTCCTTTACAAGGCTAAATAGCCATGCACATGGTCCATTCTGTGAAGAGGCACCAGGCGGGTCTCTGTTGATTTTCCATGCTCTTGTCTCTTATTGGAGACTAAGGCTGACATGCCAAGACACAGTGGGGGGCTGGCCTGAGCCTGGCCACATCACAAGCCTCTGCTTTTCTCATTAAGTCTGACCCATCATTAGGTCACTCTGTGCCCATCCTGTAATCAATGGGCTTAATGTTTAGTGTGAGGAAAGTTAATGAGGGAAGGAGCAGGGAGTGAAAGAGGAAAGAGAAATGGATGAAAGCTCAGTGAAATTTAGCATTTGTAAGTCTGACAGATACACTTTGCTATCAGGAGGTAAAAAGAACACCACTGTGATTTCTTCAGATATTCCCTTTGTAAGTCTCCAAACAATCCCTTCCAGTTGCTTTGGTTCTACAGAACACAAAAATTCTTAGACGCTCTATTCCCAGTGGCATCCATTTTTCTCATTAAGTAGAATGAAAGACTCCTTAACAGAGGCTAAGTCTATATTTCCTGGGGAAGCATGGATGGAAAGAAAGGTCCATGTGCATTTGAGCACCTTTTGGAGTACTGCAGAATTTCTTTATGTTGTGTGAACCCACAAAAGAATAATAGCCACAGTAAAATGCAAATAAAATAAACAAAAAAGTAAGCAAAGAATGCTGAGGCAATGATCTAAGCATTTACTGTGTTAAGGAGGTCACAGAAGAATTTGGATCATTATGTTTCCAGTATAAAATTTCTATTCACAGAGACAAAGGTGATAAAAAAAAATCTGTGTAATCAGACACAGTTTTAATGATCAAATAAGAAAGATAATTATTTCTCTCTTTTCACTTTGGGCAGCATATATTGAGCATATCAATGATTTTAAAAATTATGCATTTCATCTCAAATCTGTATTTGATTAGATTTTAGTAGTAAACCGATGACATTTTCTCTAACATAAACATGTAGGACAATAGTGCAGAAAAACACAAGAGGCATCACAAGATTGCCTCTTTTGTATCAGAGAAAAATGTAGTTTAAAAAAATATTTTCTGTACTAATTTTTTAAGAGGCCTGGTAGTGCAATAGTTAAGCACGTAGGTACAACTGAAACATGACAAGATTGAAAGCAAATTTTCCTAATGCGATTAATCTTTTGATTTCTCGACTGCTGGTGCCAAGACTTTTGATTGTGAAACCTAGCAAGCTGAAATTATTAACAATCTCAATTTCTTCTCCATCTATTCCGGTGATGCCAATGGACTCAGTAGTAAGAATCTTTGTTTCTTGATGTTGAACTTCAATACAGTCCTTTACTCTCTGCAGCAAATGCTTCAGGCTCTCCTCAACTTTAGAAAGCAAGGTTGTGTCATCTTTATAATGCAGGTTGTTGATGAGAGTTCCTCCAATCCTGGAGCCATATTTTTCCTCCTCAAGTCCAGCATCCTGAATGATCTGTTCCACATATAGATTGAAAAGGTGTGGAGACAGGACATATTCTCGATACAAGCCTTTCCTGATATTGAATCACACATTGTTTCCTTTCTTTGTTCTGACAATTGCCTCCTGATCCAAGGTTTCACACAAGGACAATCAGGTGTTTTGGGATTTCCATTCTTCTCAAGGTTATCCACAATTTCTTGTGATCCACACAGTCAAATGCCTTTGCATAGTCAATGAAACATAGATAGGCATTCCTCTGGTACTCTTTGCTTTCAGTCAAAATCCATCTGATATTGGCAATCATGTCCCTAGTTCTTTACGGATATACTGTTCTAGTCATTTTCAGATGATCTTCAGCAGGATTTTGCTTGCATATGATACTGGTGATATTGTCCAATAATTCCTGTACTCTGTTAGGTCACCTTTTTGGGGGAATAAGAATAAATATGGATCTCTTCCAGTCAGTTGGCCAGGCAGTTGTCCTCCAGATTTCTTGGCACAGGATTACATGCAGAATAGTATCTGTCTGTTGAAATATATCAATTTATATTCCATCAATTATTGTGACCTAGTTTTTTTGTCAAGTCCTTTAGAGAAACTAGAGAAACACCTCTCTTTGGAATGGGAATAAATATGGATCTCTTCCAGTCAGTTGGCCAAGTGGTTGTTCTCCAGATTTCTTGACACAACTTGGTGAGCATACCCAGGGCAGCATCTGTTAGCTGAAATATGTCAATTGGTATACCATCTATTCCTGGGGCCTTGTGTTTTGTTATTTCCTTCAAAGCAGCTTGAACTTCTTCCTTCATCAACATAGGCTCTTGCTCCTATGTTGTTTCATTAAATTCTTCTGTGTCTGCTAATTCCTTTTGATACAATGACTCAGTATATTCTTTTCATCTTCTTTTGATACCTCCTGGATCATTTAATACTCTGCCTAAAGCATCCTTGATTATAGCAACTCGAGGTCTTCAGTTCCTTGAGCTTAAGAAATGCTGAGCGAGTTCGACCCTTTTGGTTTTCTGACTCCAACTCCTTGCACATTTCATTATAATATTTCACTTGGTCATCCCGCGCTGCCTTTTGAAATCTTCCATTCAGCTCTTTAGTATCTTGAATTCTTCCTTGTGCTTTGGCTTCTCTGCACTCCAGTGCAATATTCAGAGTTTCTTCTGACATCCATTTTGGTCTTTTCTTCCTCTTCTCTCTTTGTAATGAACGTTTGCACTCTTCTTGGATGATTCCCTTGATATCCTCCCACAACTCATCTGGTCTTCTCTCCTTC
>NW_006399851.1:1530754-1551762 GCF_000299155.1 Elephantulus edwardii
TAAAAGTTGGTAGAAATCTTCTATTTCCTCTTCTTTGGCTCTGGTTGCTGGTACATATATCTGAATGATAGTGGGATTCACTGGACTTCCTTGTATTTGCATGGATATTATCCTGTCACTCACAATATTGTACTTCAAGACGGATCTAGAAATGGCTTTTCTAACTATGAAAGCAACCCCATTTTTCCTCACCTTTTCAACTCGGGAGTAATATATAATCATCTGTTTCAAAATGTCCCATGTCGGTCCATCTCATCTCACCAATGCCTAATATGTCAATATTTATGCGTTCCATTTCTTCCTTAACAATAGCTAATTTCCCCACATTCATGTTCTCACATTCCATGTTCCAATCACTAGTGTTTGCTTACAACTGTTCCTCTTTCTTTGTATTTCCATACTCACTTGCTCTTTCTGTCATTCTATGTGAGTTTTGTTGTACATAGGGTTTTCAGAGGCCTGCTATTTTGGAAGTGGATGGCCAATCCTTCTTCCAAGTGTATATCAGTCTGAATGTTCAGACCTAGAGAAGTATCCAACATATAAGCATTTTACAGGAAAAGTGAAAATATATCCCTTATTGTGGAATTAACCACTAGTTTTGGTGTTGTCCCTGCCCTTGTCTCAAGTTACCCCTCCACTTCTACCCACTCCCTTCATCACATATTTCCCATTGTCTAGCCCTTGATTTTATAGCTTATTCACATTACCACTAAACTTAGGAGACTCTGGTCACAATATAAGAAACTGTTAGCAGCTGATGAATCTGGAATCACAGAAACCATTAGGAAGCTTTTGATATAAGCTATCAGATCAAGGGCTAGACAATGATAAACCCAGCAAGTAGCAATCATAAAACTTGTGATTGTCATCATTTTACAGTGTAGAAAAGCCAAAACTTAGAAAAGGTTTCTTGCTTTAAGAAGTTCAGAAAACTGATAAATAGATAGACTAGAATTTGAACTTAGGTCAATCTGCCTCTAGGGATACACATATTTTACTATCTGTCTTTCCTACTGTTATGAAATTTAACTCAATATTAATTGCTTTCCACTTTTTTCCAAAGAAATATATATTCACAATTAAAAGTTATGTGTGTGTGTGTGTGTGAGAGAGAGAGAGAGAGAGAGTTATGTGAATAGCAAGAACATTTGGGATTTATAGTTAAAAGATCAAGTTCTTGCTTTTAGAGAAATTGTACTCTCCTCTATTAATTATCTAACAGAGGTATGTTAAAGACTCCATTATATTTATATACATTTTTATTATTGTTATTTTGTTCCATCAAATTAGATCTGAGCCATAGCTGACCCTCCAGTGGGTTTTCAGAGGCAATAAATCATATTGTAAACTCTATGGGACACACCTACTTTATCCTATGGTGTAGCCATGGAAATTCATAACTGATTCTATTACAAGTTTGATTTGAGGCTTGCTAGACCTGTAGCTATTTGTGTGTGTTTGTTTGTGGTTTGTTTGGGGTGGAGGTTGGCAGGAAAACCAAATCAGAATCCACAAATGACCATGGGCCAGGGAATTAGTCCTGTTAATTATGCTGCCTCTCCTCAGCCCTCGAACAATTTGAGCAAAACCCGTGGTTCTGACTCCATTGAGCAGCAGCCCTAAATCAGATCTGCCTCATGTCAGTCTCAGCACTTCACTGAGGCTGCTGCTGTTATTGTGCGATCCTCCTTTGACTGGCAGAGGATTCTCTGGCCCTGAAGGACATGAGCTATATTTGTTGATTTTCCTCTTTGCTAAAAATAAGACACCCACCTTTGCAGTTAACATTCTTCAATTTGAACTTGGTTATAGGAAATACTAAACAATTCCATTTCAAGTTTTATCCACCTGGTTTACATATTCTCACCCTGCTATATGGTAGAAATAAAATCTAACAAGCTAGAAACAGCATTCTATCTACACTACAGATACAAAACAAAATCTTTCTGAAGTGTTTCTCCAAGATAATTTTTAAAAAGGATAAAATATTCCTAACAGCTATTGTAGCCTAACTGTCTTGATGATGAGTGTGGAAACTACAGAGCAATATCATTGATTACACATTCAAGCAAGATTCTACTGAACATTATCCAAAAATGACTGGAACAGCACATCAGCAGAGAATTGCCAGAAGTCCAGGCTGGATTTAGAAGGGGTCGTGGTACTAGGGATATTGTAGCTGATGTTAGATGGATCTTAGCTGAAAGCAGGGAATACCAGAAGAATGTCTATCTGTGTTTCATTGATTATGCAAAGGTGTTTGACTGTGTGGATCATAACAAACTGTGGCTGACTCTGAGAAGAATGGGAATCCCAGAACATTTAATCACGCTAATGTGAAACCTATACTTGGACCAAGAGGCAGTAGTCAGAACAGAGCAGGGTAACACTGCATGGTTCAAAATTGGAAAGGGTGTATGCCAGTGATGTTTCCTGTCTCCATACCTTTTCAACCTGTATGCAGAGCAGATAATCCGAGAGGCTGGGCTCTATGAGGAGAAGTGTGGCATCAGGATTGGTGGAAGATTTACTAACAATCTGCGTTATGCATATGAAACAACCCTGCTTGCTGAAACTGAGGAGGACCTCATGCACTTGCTGCAGAGGGTCAAGGACTGTAGCCTTCAGTATGGACTGAGGCTCAATGTCAAGAAGACAAAGATTCTCACCACTGGACCAACCGGAAGCATCAGGATGGATGGCGAAGAGATTGAGATTGTTCACAGATTCAGTTTGCTCAGCTCCACGGTCAACACTCTTGGCACCGGTAGCCAGGAAATAAAAAAACGTATTTTAATGGGAAAGTCTGCTGTTAGGGACCTCTCTAAAGTACTCAAGAGCAATGGTGTCTCTCTGGAGACTAAGGTGCGCCTGATACAGGCCATGATCTTTGCAATCACTTGTTATGCATCAGAGAGTTGGACAATGACTAGGGAGGATAGGAGAATTGACGCCTTTGAGCTGTGGTGCTGGAGAAGAGTATTGAATGTACCATGGGCTGCCAATAAAACAAACAGATTCATCCTGGAGAGGATTAAACCAAGCAACTTCTTGGAGGCAAGGATTCTGGAGCTTCGTCTGACATACTTTGGGCATGTTTAAGGAGGGACGGGTCCTTGGAGAGGAACATCATGCTTGGGAGGGTGGACGGACGGCATAAGAGGGGAAGACTCTCTATGAGGTGGATTGATTCAGTGACTGGGGTAATCGTGATGGGTTTGTCAGAGGCAGTGCGATTGGCACAGCATAAAGCAGAGTTTAGGGTCGCTATGAATCACAACTTGACGGCACATAACAACAATAACCACAACAACATCTCGATGTTTAAATGAAGAAAGAAAATTTTACTTCATTTCATGCCCTAGTTAGCCACCTGTATTTATGTCAAGAATTGTTTATTAATTTTCTGGTTTGCTTTTATTAAGTGGGGCTGGTCTAAATAATATATAAGAGAAATAAATTTTCTATTAATTTCTGTAGCACACCAAATGTTTAAAATGTGATTAGAATGTACAGTGCTTTTAACCTAGATTTGAATCTTAGCTTTATTCTTTTATTAAGTAGACAACAACACAGAAATCATTGTCACTAAAAATTTCAATTTCATTATCAGAAAAGAAGGGTTAATACTATTAACCTGACTGTTCATACTAGATAATATTGGTTTGGCTCTGACTTACAAGGACCCTATTAACAATAGAATGAAGCCCTACTCAGTCCTGTGCTAGGCTTTTAATCTCTGCTGTGCTTAAGCACATTATTGTAGTTACTGTGTCATTCCACATGACTGAGTTACATTTTTGATCCCTGTGTTTTGATGACTAATGTGGTATTGATCATATTGGAACGAATTTTAATTGCAATTGTTGTCAGAGTTGTGGGATTTTCTGCAAAGGTCCAGACTGCAAAGGTTGTAACATGTGGATTTAGTGAAATAAAGATAAACAAGAAAATGAGAAACTTTTGGTTTCTGGATGGGATAAGAAATACCCATGGATTAATGCAGTCATTATGTTGTAGTCAGTTATCCAAGGCAAATATCCATACCCATAGACTATGAAGTCAATGGACTTAACTCCTGAAGTGCTGGCTAATTATATTCATGTGGAAATACAGAGGGGAACGGGAAGAGTGAAACCTTATAATTCCTTGATTTCTGCTATCAGTAATAGCAGTAAATGTGAGGAAAAATAATATAGGAACTAAGTTGGCTGATAATAGCACTGAAGCAAATCTTCTTACCAGGGCAGAGTTATGTCCTTTAACCTTAGAGTCTCTACCTAGAAAGGAAAAATAGTATGGAAACAACTGGAAATACCTTTTTAATCTATGATCACCAAAAAAAGTAGGCTAGGATGTAGACAGGTATATGAGAAGCTGACACAATATAAGGATGGCAGAGTCTTTATCCATTTCATAAAGAGGAACTGTCCCCATCAATAATATCCATAGCACCACACAAATAGTTCAATGATCAGACATGCCACCCTACATACTTTTGCCTGTACTTCTATGAATCATTGGATCTGATGTTTGTTGAAAATTAATTCATACACTTTATTCACAGTTGTGGAGCTTATTAGGGGAAAAGATTCAGGTGTAGGGAAAGCAAAGAATACCACACAATGTAAGTCCAGTTTTAGTCTAGCAGTCCTAGGCCAGATTAAAGAGGCACAATTCATCAGTGGAAGTTCAGGTTCAGTTCAGCAGTACAAATGCAAGAAGCTTCCAGTTTCCTTAATCATCCAAGAAACATTGTCTCAAGTCAGCTTTCCCCTCAATCATTCAACAAGCAATGTCTTTATTTGTGACTACATCTCCAAGGTTTCTCTGTTTACACCCTGCCACAGTCTCTTTACAGCTGTGTCAGTGTCTTCACCCTATCTTCAATATTGTCATTTGTATTTAAAACACACAGTCTCTCTTATATTAGTCCCACAGTTGTTGATTTGCACTGTCATGTGGCTGCAGTTAGTGTAGCTGGAGACCAGCCGAGGCTAACACAATGAAAGTTCTACCACCACAACAGCTATGAGCAAGAAACTGTTGCAACAGGGGGATATGACATTGAGGAGCTACATAAATTTGTAAATAACTAAAATGGGTTGTTGTTGTTGTTGTGTACTATCAATTCATAACTGACCTATAGCTGACTCTGCATCAGGTTTTCAGAAGTGATTTATTTACACAGGAGGAGACTGTCCCTCTTTTGCCTAGTGAGCAACAGGTGGCTTTGAACCACTCGCCTTTGGGATTGTGGCAGTTTTTTTCCCCACGAAGCCACAACTTTAGGGGCGACATCTGTAGCTCTGCACAATGGAGGAGTAGGTTTAGATTGCTGCAAGACCCACAACTCCCTATACACTAGTCATAAATGATATTGCAAGATTCAATTACACAGCAGGTTAACCCAGAGAGAGCAATTAGTTTGACAGATTGGGTAAAATCTGTGACTAGGTTGGTTTATCCTTTGAAGCCAAACTGCAAATTGCCCTTTCTAAACAACAAATGGAACACCCCCAAAAGAAGCAGTTTAGGTTCTGCTTATACAGGCCATGTTGGGATGGCTTTGTGCTACAAAGGACATATACCCAATAAGTATACCCCTTGCAAGGGCTGTGATTGAGAAAGAATCAGAAAAGCCCTCCAACATGGAAACCCTGTGTAGCTTTGCTACTGGAAAAAAAGGAAGTTATTCAAGAAGCTATAGCAGATCTATAGAAATAACTCTTATGGGTTTTAAGGATACAAAGAATATCAGTTCTTCAACAAATGGTGCTGGCAAAACTGGAATTCTACCTAGTGAAAGCTGAAACACGATCCAAATCTTACACCATACACAAAAACAACTTAAGGTGGATTAGAGACCTAGTGGTAAAGCCAAAGACTATAAAGATCAGAAGAGACAACATAAGACAAAACTTAGAAAACCTCACCTATGGTATAAAGAGGCTGGAAAATGCAGTCAGAAATGCATAACCAGAGAAGGATAACACTGATGAATGGGATCTTCTAAAGATTAAATCCCTGTGTGCATCAGAAACCTTTTCTGATAGAGTAAAAACAAACAAACACCAAACAACTGGTTGGGGGGGAAGCATTTAGCTATGGTATCTCAGACAAGAGTCTCACAATGAAAATTTACAGAACACTACAGGGTCTCCACAGAAAAATTCTGAACCTAATTACAGAATGATGAATATATATGAAAAGAACTTTCACAGAGGAAGACATTCAGAACACCAACAGACACATGAAGAAATCTCAAAATCATTAGTAATAAGAAAGATGCAAATAAAAATCACAATGAGATACCATCTCATCCCAGTAGAAGTGGCAAAGTAGCAGGACAGCAAGCAATAATGTAGGAGAGGATGTGGAGAAATTGGAACTCCCATACACAATTGGTGGGACTGTAAAATGGTACAACCACTTTGGAAAATGGTTTGACATTTCCTCAAAGAGCTGAACACTGAGATTCCATATGACTCAGCTATACCACTGCCAGGAGGAATATCCCAAGAAAAATATACTTGAGACATGAATGGAGCTTTGTACACTAATGATCATAGCAGCATTAAGCACAACAGGCAGAACATTGAAAAAGAGTCATCAACAAATGACTAGATGGAGAAACTATGGTACAGTGACATGATGGCATAGTATGTAGCACTAGGGAGCAATGATTTTTAAAAAGCTTTATATAACATAGAAGAAGCTAGAGAACATTATGCTGAGTTCACTAATTCAGGCACATAAGAACAAATACTGTATATGGCCATTATTGTAAAAGCAAAAGGATAATCAGTGAGATGTGTATAGATATACAAAAAGGGAAAGGGAGTGCAGAAGGGGCCAGAGAATGGGAAGAGGAAGAATATAACAAGGTTTAAGAATTAGGTGGGTGGAGGGAGGGAGAAAAAAATGGACATGAGTAAAACACAATAAAAAAATTTAAAAACCAAACAAGCAAGCGACCCAAACATACACTGTTAATCAAGCATAAATAAAAGAAAAACAAAAGAAAAGCAATGCATCTTGTCTCCATATCTTTTCAATCTATATGTGGAATAGATCATTCAAGAGGCTAGTCTTTGTGAAGAGGCATGTGGCATCAAGAATGGAGGAAGACTCTTCAACAACCTACATTATGCAGATGACACAACCATGCTCACCCAAACTGAAGAGGGCCTGAAGCATTTGCTGGAAAAGGTCGAGATCTGTAGCCTTCATGTGGATTGAAATTCAACATTGAGAATACAAAGGTTCTCACCACAGGGCCAATTGGCAGCACCGTGATAGATGGAGAAAAGATTGAGATTGTTAACAATTTCACCTGGCTTGGATGCACAATCAATACTCTTGGTATCAGCAGTCAGAAAATGAAATGATTAATTGCATTAGAAAAATCTGCTGTCAGGTATCTCCCCAGAGTGCTAAAGAACAATGATGGTAGCCTGGAGACTAAGATGTCACTGCTCCAGTCCATAGTCTTCACAATTACTTGCTATGCTTCAAAAAGCTGAACAATGGCTAAAGATGGCAGAATAAGAGTTGATGCCTTTGAGTTGCAGTGCTGGAGAAGAGTGTTTAACATACCATGGGTTGCCCAAAGAATGAACATATTTGTCCTGGAGAGGGTGAAGCCAATTTGCTTCTTGGAGGAAAAGATTTTGAAGCTCTGTCTTATAGACTTTAGGTATATTTCCAGGAGGGATCAGTCCTTGGAGAAGGACGTCATGCTTGGAAGGTTGGAGGGACTGTGTAAGAGAAAAAGATGCTGGAGGAGATGGATTGACATAGAAACTGGTGTCATGGGAGCAGGGGTCTTAAAGATAGTGAGATTGGCTCTGGATAGGATAGAGTTTAAAGCTATTGTGCATGGAGTCTTTATGAGTCAGCAGCAATTCAATGACAACAACAATATAATTAAAAAAATAAATAAAAACTTCAGAGTGACTTCATAGGCAAAGGAGGAGGACTATGAGGAAAGGATATATTCTAGAATTGTGGACATTATTACTCAAATGGTTACTCAGAAATAGGAAAGATATAGCAGGCACTGAGGGAGTTGAGACAAAACAGTAGGGTGGAAATTTGGGAGGGCCAATTAAGGCTCTTTCTGTTCCACCCAACTTCGAGAAGGCCAAAGAAAGTCAATTCTATTCATCCCATTCATGAGGTAGTTGATGATAGGGAGCCCCTCCTGGAATCACTTGAAGCCGGATCTTAGCTAGTTGGTCAAGATACAGATTGATGAGAAGACCAGGGTCTTCTGATCTAACTCCCAGCTGGTGACCAGAGGCCATGTGTGGGTAAAATGAATGGCTTAGAAGTGGAGAAGAAATCTTCTTTGGGCTTTTGGACACAGGAACCCAATGTATCGTAATCCTCAAATCTGTTGATAAAACCTTGAAGGGACCTAAACTCATATTCAGGGGATAGCAGAATATATAAAATGATTGGACTAAGGTGAAAATTTGGATGAGAACTGGAAAATTTAAATAGATGTTGAATCTCCTTTATCTGTATGTATTAGTGGTATGGATATTATATCTAATTGGGGAACACTCCCTCTATTGTAAACTAAGGGCTTGTAAGTCTGCCCTGAGGCCAGGGTTGATTGGTTCTGTTAAATGAGAACCATTAAAATAGCCTGAGCCCATTCAGGTAGTAAATTTGAAGCAGTGTAGGATACCTGCTGGACAGAAGGAAATTACTATTTTGATGAAAGATATGCTAAAGCTAAAATGATGTTGGCAAACCAAATCTCCATGTAACAACCCTGAATCTCCTGTTAAATAGGCAGGTGGTTCATGTAGGTTAACTGTAGACTATTGAGGCATGAATTAAGTAGAGCCACCTGTGTCGGACACGGTATCAATGGTTCAGAAGACATAGCAGACCAGAGGTACCAATTGCATTTTCCCCCCTCATTTCCAGTCTTCTAAAACAGCCACAGATTGTTGTGGCCAGGGGAAGAACATCAACTTACAGTTAAAGTGTTATCACAGTGTAATTGGAATTAATCTGAGTTCTATCATAGCCTAGAGAGCACTGATGGCCTAGTGGTAAGAAGCTGCACTGCAATCTCAAAAGAATGTGGTTTGAATCCACCAGATGTTCTGAGGGAAAATCAGTTGTGATTAGATTAATACTGTAGAATATCTTATAATAATAGCTACAGTTTGTTATAATTCACACAGTCAAATGACTTTGCATAATTAATAAAACACAGGTAAATCCCTTTCTAGTATTCTCTACTTTCAACCATAATCTTCTATGACAACCACCTTTTTTGAATCCAGCTTAAATTTCTGGCCGATCCATATTGATGTACCATTCATTTCTAAATAATTTTCAACAAAACTTTACTTGCATGTAATATTAATGATATTGTTCAATAATTCCCATCTTCTTTTGGATGACCTTTGTTTGGATCATCTAAAATGTGATCTTCTGAAGTACATACTTCCAGTCAGTTGATCAGGTATATTTGTCAGCAGAGATTGGTGAGCATATCCAGGGTTGCATCTGTTTCCTGTAGCAGTTCCATTAACAACCCATTCCTGGATTCTTATATCTTGCCAATGCTTTCAGTGTAGCTTGAACCTCTACCTTCAATACTATTGTCTTTTGTTCACATGATACTTTATGAATTGATTCAACAAACTTTGTTATGCAAATGACGCAACCATATTGCAGAAAGTGTAAAAAAATAAAAGTATGTACTTCAGAAGATCAAATACTATCACTTTCAAAAATTTTTTTTTTCACAACTGATCATGATTTCCTTAAGGAGAAAGGGTTGAAGTTGTTGATGATTCATTGTACTTGAATCCTCAATTTACACGATAACAGCAGTAAAAAATCAGAAATATTGCATTAAAAAATGTGCTGTGAAGCACCTCACCAAAGTGCTAAAAAGGATAAATACCAGTTTAAAGACTAAGTTGTACCAGATCCGATACACTCTATTTTCCATTGCTTTTGAAAGTTGGGCAATTAATAGAGAAGCTAGAAGAATGGATGACTTTTACTTGTAGTCTTAGAGAATAGTATTGAATATACACCAGGAACTGCCAAAATAACAAATTTCTCTTTAAGAAGGCACACCTTGAGTGCTTCTTAGAAGCAAGGTTAGTGAAACTTTGTTGTATTTTTTTGGAATATTTTTAATAGGAAAGAGTCCTTGGAGATAGGCATCATGCTGGGAAAAGTAGAGGGTTGGCAAAAGAAAGACCTTCAATAAGATGAATTAACAGCAATGGACTTGAGTGGGAGAGTAATTGTGATGATGTTGCAGAATAGAGCATGGTTCGAATCTGTTGTTCTAGCAATCGCTAGGGGTAATCAACTAAAAAACACCTAACAACAAATATAATGGATTTGGAGGAAAATTATCACAATATACTCTTCGTATTTCAGGTTATTAAGGGACACATAACATAACAGTATTTTATTCCTCATCACTTGGACGAGAGGATGTCTACATGTTTTCCTACTGAGAACTACTGCTTTTCCCTTTCTATACACTGTACTTAGATGGGGCTGTAAAGTTAGAAAGCAGCTCTGTGCACAGTCCATGGGGAGTTATGCTGTTAACCCACAGGCAGCTCCTTTCAGGAGCCTAGTCCATGCTGAGAGTGGAAAAAAAGTGGATTAAGCTCCATTTCATGAAAAAAATATTGAAGAATTTTTAATTTTTTACTGAAATTTGTAAATATTTTGCATGCAAAACTTTAAAGCTTTATACATATCCTGTTGCTGTTAAAGATTTGCTCATCGACTTTTTTCTTCTTTTTTTCTGGGATGTTTTAACACGGTGCCGCGCACTTTTTTTTTTTTTTTTTACAACTGTGCTTAGAAACACCTTTGCGGTCCTTTGCTGCAACGTGTTAATGGTGATTTGTCTAAATGACTAGTTATTCTGTGTCACTCATTTGTTAAATAACTAGATCACTTAGTAATATTAGTGTTCATTAACACATATTCAGGGAGCTCTGGTGGTCTACTGCCGAAAGCTGTGCTATATCCGAAGGTATACGGTTCAAGGCCATCTGCTTCTCCACAGAAGGAGGATAGGCAGTCTCCTCCTGTGTGATTAATTACCTCTGAAAACCTGCCAGAGTGTCAGCCATGAGGTGATTCTGTCTCTATGGTACACAACAACTATACAAAGCATATTCACCTTTTATTTTGATTATCAAACTGTGGTGGCTTGTATGTTATGGTGGTGAAGTGATGCTGAAAGTTAGGCCTCTGGTATTTCTAACACAAAGGTGAGTGTTTCATGGTGGAAAAGTTTCAGCAAAGCTTCCAGATTAAGACAGTTTAAGTACTAGAGTATCGACTTCTTTTAAAAAATTGTCCAGTGAAACTCTTTTAAATAGTAGTGGAAGATAAGCCCTGCAGATCAAAGGCTTTAAGATATGGTTAAGAAATGGCTTCTTCTTCAAAGCTGTCATTATTGAAGTGGATGGAATAGAACTTTCAGGACCTTCATTTGCTGATATAGCAGGACTAAAAATGAAAATAAACAGCCTGAAGCATTGATTAGTAACTAAGAAATGGAATGCATGAACTATGAAAATGGGAATTTGTAAAAAGGGAAATGGAATATTATTGTTGTTGTTATGTGCCATCGAGTCATTTGTGACTCATAGCGACCCTATATACAACAGCCCTAAAACCTGCTCTATCCTGTGCCAATCACACTGCCTCTGACACACCCATCCCGATTACCCAAGTCACTGAATCAATCCACCTCATAGAGGGTCTTCCCCTCCTGCGCTGTCCCTCCACCCTACCAAGCATGATGTCCCTCTCCAAAGACCTGTCTCTCCTTACAACATGTCCAAAGTATGTCAGGCGAAGCCCCAGAATCCTTGCCTCCAAGGAGTAGCCTGATTTAACCCTCTCTATGATGAATCTGTTTGTTTTCCTGGCAGTCCATGGTACATTCAATACTCTTTTCCAGCAACACAGCTCGAAGGTATCAATTCTCCTTCTATCCTCCCTAATCATTGTCCAGCTCTCTGATGCATAACAAGTGATTGCAAAGACCATGGCCTGTATCAGGCGCACCTTAGTCTCCAGAGAGACACCGTTGCTCTGGAGTACTTTAGAGAGGTCCCTAACTGCAGACTTTCTAATTGTAATATGTTTTTTGATTTCCTGGCTGCTGGTGCCAGAGTGTTGACCGTGGAGCTGAGCAAACTGAAGCTGTGAACAATCTCAATCTCTTAGCCATCCAACCTGATGCTGCCAATTGGTCCAGTGGTGAGAATCATTGTCTTCTTGACATTGAGCCTCAGTCCATATTGATCGCGGAAGTCCTTGACCCTCTACAGCAAGGGCATGAGGTCCTCCTCAGCTTCAACAAGCAGGGTTGTGTCATCTGCATAGCGCAGACTGTTAATAGATCTTCCACCAATTCTGATGCCACACTTCTCCTCATAGAGCCCAGCCTCTCGGATATTCTGCTCTGCATACAAGTTGAAAAGGTATAGAGATAGGGGCACATCCCTGGCATACACCCTTCCCAATTTTGAACCATTCAGTGTTACCCTGCTCTGTTCTGATGACTGCCTCTTGGTCCAAGTATAGGTTTCGCATTAGCACGATTAAATGTTCTGGGATTGCCATTCTTCTCAGAGTCAGCCACAGTTTGTTATGATCCACACAGTCAAATGCCTTTGCATAATCAATTAAACACATATAGACATTCTTCTGGTATTCCCTGCTTTCATCTAAGATCGATCTAACATCAGCTACAATATCCCTAGTACCATGACTCCTTCTAAACCCAGCCTATACTTATAATGAAAATCAGTTAAATATGACCATTACTCACAATCAATAGTCAGAGATGAAAAAAATTGAAAACTTTTGTCACAAATAACTTTAATCTGAAGTTAATAAAGTATGTAATGAAGATGCATTTATATTTAATGTGTGAAATTTAGGAACAAATATGAATTTGTTTGAAAATATGACATTGAAGATGGAAATAATACGGATATATCTCTGTTTATATCTATATATTATGATAGAATTCTAAACACACATCTTTTAGCAATATAAATAATAATTATGTGTGTGGATTTTGCCAAATCAATCGTACAGTAATTAACTAAACATTTCCAGAGAGAGATGATAGGGAAGCTCAGCAGCATCAAACAAGATCAAGTACCAACCATAGAAAAGCTGGTTCTTAATTTCTCATATGAAAGTTAAAGATGACAGAAAAATATCACAATAAGTTCATGTTGCCAATTTGAGCACATACCAATGAATTTAGAGACAATGCAAACAACAAATTAAATGCATTAAACACTTATTCCTGAAAGCTTGACAAATTATAAGATGATTTAAAAACATAGAAGGCTATTAAAAAGGCAAGAAAGGCAGAACAGACCACAATAGATATCAGGAGACTAAAACTTGATCTTGAATACAGGGTAGATAACACAATTGAGAGAAATTAGAAAGCGAAATAGCAGGAAGAATTTCTAAGGAAAACTTAAAAAAGAAGGAAAGCCCTGTGAAATTATTAAAATCCTAGATTTCTCAAGCTGAAAGAATTGAAGAAAAAAAATGAATTGTTATTGTTGTTATAAACTATAGAACCAGGACCAACTCACAGATGATCCTCCCGTGGTTTTTCAGAGACAATAAATTGCACATTTTTCCTTATGAATCAGGGTGAAGTCTCTCTCAGGGAGGAGTGATAGAGAACGGCAAAGGATGCACTGACAAAGGAGATTAATCAGAACTGGCTTTGACAAGCACTGTGGAAATTTGACAATTAAAACAGACTTTCAAGGGGGAAAAAAAAGAGGAATGAACTGGGGAAGAGTGTAGAGAAAATAGTGCAACAATGAATGAATGGAAACCCAAAATCTCTGTAAGTGTTCATTAAAATTAATAAAATTGAATTAAAAATAAAAAAGAATGAAGACCAAAACTGAATATGAAAAGAATGGGAAATATAGGAAAAGAATGGATAGATGATGAACAGTACACTGTAATAGGGGAAAGGAAGGACTGTGTGACAGGAATGGCTGATTTAACATTATGTGTATGACAACAGTCTGAAAACAGACAAACATTACAAAGTGAATTGGGGGAGGCTCAGAAAGTGAAAAGATATATCAGTGAGTGAATGAAAACCCAACCTTTCTATAAACTTTCATTAAAATCACAACAAAAAAAATTAAAGAGGCCTTTTGCAGCAGATTCTCCATTAGACTGTCCATTTTTCTCCCATGAAGAAACTGGTGGATTCAAACCATGTGCCTTTGTCTTGGCAGCATAACTCCTTCCCACCAAGTCATCAGAGCTCCCTAAATTTTGAGTATCAGTACTAAAATATTCTATGGACAAAGTAAAAAATAACCTTACAGCTAACTGCCTTCCTCCAAATCAATTCTGAGTCATAGCATCCCTCCATTGGGTTCCTGTAAATATTAACGAGAAGACTGCCCATCATTATCCTAAATAGCAGCTGTTGGATTCAAACTGCTGAATACACTACTTTTTGGATAGCAGCACAACTCCAGCTCAAAGACACACATTTTTGCCTAGTCCAAGGAAAACTGATGCAATGAAATAAGAAATATATCAATGACTAACATTCATGTCACACTTAAGTTATATTTTTCTGAAGACCATTCAAAATGATTACAGAAACACGTTGAGGAAACTGTCAGAAATTCTAGTCAAATTCACACATCATGGCTGATGTCAGATGGATACTAACTAAAATCAGTATCAAGAAAATATTTATGCTTTTTGTCTGTTTGTTTGTTAGTACATAAAGATATTTCACTATGTGGGCCGAAACAAATTATAAATATTATTGTAGGGAATATGGATTTCAGAACTCTTAACTTTGATCAGGCAGATCCTGCACAGAGATCAAGAGGCAATCACTGGAAAAGAACAAGGAGATACTTATATGGCTTAAAAATGAGAAAATGTATGCATCAATGTCATATTCTTTCACCATATTTATGTAATCTATGCACTGATAAAGTAATTTGAGAAATAGGACTATATGAAGAACAATACAGCATTAGGATTGAATGAAGGCTCATTAACAACCTGTGAAACGCAGATGGCATAGTTCACTTGCAGAAAGCAAAGATTTTTAAGTACTGTGTTTTTTTAATATTAATAAAAAATACCATTTTCAATATGGAGTATGCCTAAATATCAAACAAACAAGAAAAGCCCTCACAACTGGATCAAAAATCAAAATCATGATCAGCAGAAAGCAATATTGAAGTTGTCCAGTTTCGTTTTATTTGTATCCATAGTCGACACTATAACAATATTTAAGAAATAATATAACAAAATGTATTGGGAGAATCTGCTACCAAAGGCCTCTTTAATTTTTTTTTGTTTTGACTTTAATGAGTTTATAGAAGGGTTAGGTTTTCATTCACTCACCTTTTCCCTCCCTGAGCCTCCCCCAATTAACTTTGTAATATATGTCTGTTTTCAGATTGTTGTCATACACATAATGTTAAAGCATTCATTCCTGTCAGACAGTCCTTTCTTTCACCTATTCCAGTGTAGTGTTTATTATCTATCCTTTCTTTTCCTGCTCTTTTCTTCCACTCTTTTCCTATCAGTCTTGGTCTTTTCTTCCTTCTTTGTCTTTGTAATGACATTTTGCATTTTTCATGGATAATATTCTTTATATTCTCCTGCAACTCATTTGGTCTTTCCTCACTAGTGTTCAAGGCCTTGGATCTGTTCCTGAGATGGTTTTTTAACTCAGGTGGGATTGATTCAAGGTAAAATTTTTGTTCTTATTGATTTGATTTCATTTTCTTTAGCTTCAGTTTGAACTCGTTTATGAGTTGTTGATGGTCTGTTCCACAGTGAGCACATGGCCTAGTTTTCACATTGTTATTTAGCTTTTTTAGAGATTCTTTCCATAGAAGTAGTGAATCTGATTCCTGTGCAATCATCAGGTGAGATCCATGTACATAGTAATCATTCATGTTTCTTTTAAAAAGTATTTGCAATGAATACATAATTAACTGTATAAAATTTGATCATTTTATCTCCAGCCTTGATTCTGTCTATGAAACTGAGGAGGACCTGAAGCACTTGCTGCAGAAGGTCAAGGACTGCAGCCTTCAATATGGATTGAAGCTCAACATCAAGAAAACAAATATTCTCACCACTGGGCCAATTGGCAACATCAGCGTGGATGGTGAAAAGATTGAGATAATTAACAGTTTTCGTTTGCTTGGTTCCACAGCCAACACTACAATTAGGAGAGAATAAAATAGATGAATGGGATCTTTTAAAAATCAAATCCCTATGAACATCAAAAATCTTTCGAATAATGTAAAGAGGAAAGCCACAGACTGGGAAAAAATATGTGGTAATGATATATCTGCTAAGATACCCATCTAAAATTTATAGAATACTGCAGCACCTCAACAAGAAAAAGTTAAACAACTCAATCATAGAATGGGCACAGGATATGAATAAACACTTCACCAAAGAAGATGTTCAGATAGCAAACAACACATGAAAAAATCTTCAAAATTCCTAGCTCTCAGAGAGAGTAAAATATATATATATATGTATATATCTATCTCTATCTCTATATCTCTATTATCTCTATCTCTATCTATAGATATCTATATATCTATATCTATCTATCTATCTATCTATCTATCTATCTATCTATCTATCTATCTATCTATCTATCTATCTAACACCTCTGCTCTTCACCTGGCAGTTCTTAAAACATATTTAGATAATGATTTGAGTGCTAACATGATTTTCAATTGCACACTGGGGAGCACATGCTGTAAGATTGGGTGCAAGCTTAGAATCACAATTTCAGATTCTAGCAGTCTTAAATAATATTGTTGCAAATAAAACACAAAAAGGATTGAAGGAAATGGGAAGGAACCAGAAGGGACCTGATAAGACTGGATTAATGACGGCAAGGTCTAAGGGTGATTCATTTTATAAAACATAAGGTATTGGAGTGATTGCATGAAATACAATATGAATGTAGTATGAAACACAATGTATACAAACTCTGTGATCAAACCAATATAAAATAAAAATTTTAAAAAGAAAGCATCACGAGAGAAGTTGAGAATATCATCAACAAAATGTAAATAATAAAATATGCATTTAGGTTTATCATGAAGTACAATGTTGTTGTACATTGCAGTATTTTCATCTGAGTCAAGCACTCCAAGAATTGCTTCAAAATTAGGAAGTAAATTTAAAGACATGCAAGTCCCTAACATAATATAGTTGTTGTTGTTGTTATGTGCCGTCGAGTCGTTTGTGACTCATAACTACTCTATGTACAACAGCCCTAAACCCTGCTCTATTCAGAATGTGAAACTTCATTTCAAATACTTTGAACATATTGTCAGGAGGTCCAGTGCTTGAAAAACACCATCATACTGGGAGAGGGACTATGAAAGAGAGGAAGATCCTCAACAAGATAGTTTAACACAGTAACTGTAACAACAAGTTTGAGCATGGCAGAGATCATGAGGGTGGTGCAGAATTGGGTACCTATCTGTTGTTCATAGGGCTGATATGTGTAATAGTGAGCTTGATAGAACCTAACAAGAATACTTCTCTGAAGAGTCACTCAATAATTAATGTTGGAAGCGGTCACATTGTTGTACTTTCAACACTTTAAAAATCTTTATTTATATTATATATTATGTTATGTTATGTTATATTATGTTTATTATGTCTATTCTATTTATTCTATTCTATTCTATTAATTCCATTTTATTCTATTCTATTCTATTTATTATGTTATGTTATGTTATGTTATATTATGTTATATTATATTATATTGTATTATATTATTATAAATTATACTACATTATACTATATTTTACTATTAAGCAGTTAAAAGGACTGAACCAATCTTACCTTATTCTTCAAACTAATATCATTAGTTTTCAGGGTTTTTGAGAGATCCTTGCCAAGAGACTTGCCCGAAATGATACATCTCTATCTCCTGACTGCTGGTACTAAGGACTTTGTGGATTCAAGTAAGACAAAATGGTTTACAGTTTCAACCATTCTCCTTTCATCAAGTTGTTGCCCATATCCCATATGCTGCTGTTGTTAGGTGTTATCAAGTAGAGAATAACTCATGGCAATCTATGAACAATAGATATGAACTCTATCCTAGCCTCTACTATCTTTATCATCTCTGACACACTTGAGCCTATTGCTGCAGTCACTGGAAACTGATATATAGAGCATGTGTTTTTAATGGATAACTTTGCGGCTAGAATAAGCTTGAGTTCAACTTCCAAAATAAGAGAAGTTGATCTAGTTCTCACCTTTTGCTTCACGATCATTTCTGACACCAGCTGACCATGTGGCACACTCGACACTAACCACTTGGAGCTAGTGTGTATCTCACAGGTTAAAAGGACGCCTCAGTCTAGACTACCAAAATAGACAGATGTCAGCTGCAACCAAAATATTATGAACAAATAAAATCTTGCAGAAGATAATTTAAAAAGCCTAGAGCAGTATATTGGCATGGAACTGCCAAAAAATTCAAGCAGAATCCTGAAGAGGACATGGAACAATGAATATCATTGCTAACAACAGATGGATATTGACTGAAAGCAAAGAATGTCAGAAAGATGTTTACCTATGTTTTATTGATTATGCAAAACATTTGAAAGTATAGAGCAAAACAAATTATGACATTGAGAAAAATGGAAATTAACTGTCCTCATAACTGAATATTTAATTATGCTAATGAAGAACTTGCATGTATACCAAAAAGGAGTCAATCCAGCAGAGCAAAGGGATACGACATCATTTAAAATTAGAAAAAGTGTACACTAATGTCTTATCCTTTCACCACAGTATTCAACCTATATTCTGAACAAATAATCTGAGAAACTAGAGTTTGTGAAGAATAATGTAGCATCAGGATAGGAGAAAATTCCATTACCAACCTGTGATGTGCAGATAGCACAACTTTGCATGCAGAAAACAAAAATTATTGAAAGTTCTTATAAATGAAGCTTAATTATTGTTATCTTTAATGTGGACTATAAAAACAACAGAAAATTTTCATAATAGGGCAAATAACAACATCATGAGAAAAAAGAGAAAAGATTGAAGTTTTAAAGAACTTCCTATTTGTATGAAAATCAATGCCTATGGAAGCAGCAGGCAGGAAATCAAACAATGGGCAAATCGACTACCCAAGACTTATTTAAAATAAGAATGCGACCATATGGGCTAGGATATTTATTATCCACCCAATTCATTAATTTTCAATCATCACATAGATATTTGAGAGTTAAACAATGAAGGAAGAATAATTGATGCTCTTAAATTACAACATTGGAAAATACATTGAACATACCACAGATTTCCAAAAGAATAAACAAATACTGGTTTAGAAGAAAAGATTGCAGTGCTTGGTCTTATATCTTTTAGGGATGTTATCAGGAGAAATCAATCTCTGGGGAAGGATATCATGCTTAATAAAGGGTCAGCAAAAAAGGAAGAACTCTTGCTAAGATTGAATGGTACAATGGTTACAATAATAGTCTCCTGGAAAACAATAATTTTGAGGATAGTACAAGACCAGACTTAGGGTCACTGTGAGTTAGCTGACTCAACAGTTGACAACAACAACAACTGCAGCTGCAAGTTTGGGAGTTTATACAATATTTTCACTTTCATCTGCTGGCTTCCCATTTGCCTGCATGTTTTATAATTTGCTAGAATATCACAAAGAACTGCTTGAGAGTCCAAGAATTATGATTCTATATTTATTAGGGCAAAAAAGATGTAATCAAGATTATCATAAGAAGGGACACCAAATCTTCTAGATGCTCAACATGGAACTCTTCAGGAAGGAAGTGTCACAGGTGCATGATATACCTGAAAATTCTGAGACTTCATGTTGCATGTTTTTAGTCATCAGTCTTGCGTGAGAGACTAAATCATGTTTCCTGACTAGGGCTAAATTGAGGATCCTAAACACCAAGCAGTTATGATGGCCTCTCGTCTGCTACTCCTGTACTCCCGGTACTTCAGTGGGATATGTGATGTGTATGTGTGTGTATGCATGTGTGTCTTTGGTGTCTGCAATCAGAATTCTTTTTCCATGTGACTTTAATATCAGCATTTGAAGTTTCATATGCTATTTCAGTACAATCAAGTAGATTACAAAAATGTTGGTCCTCTCAGTTTATTACTTTGTCTTACTGTATTCCTCAGTTTCCCCTGCGAGAACATGCCACATAGTTTATAAAAAAGATGTGAGTCAGTGAACTTAGTTGTTTCTACAATCAGTATCAAATTTGGTTTGTCTCCCACAATAAAAACATTAACTTACACCAATTTTTATTTAAAATAAAATACTTCAATTGTGATACTTCTTTTATAATAAATGTTATAAGTAAATGAAGTAATGTAAAAGAAATTATAATGATCTGAAAAACTATTAAAATTTACTATGTGTTTTAGCTAGATCTTTCCTTTATAATGTACTATATTTTAAAACATTTTTTCCTATTATTTTGCTCTTGGAATTTCAACAATATTTTTCTCACAATTTTACTGCCAAATAGTAAGGATAATTAATGTAGTCCTTCCTGAATCACTGTATAAACTGAGAACTTATGAGTCTCTTGTTGTTGTTGTTGTTGTTGTTGTTGTTGTTAAGTGCATTCGAGTCGGAGGCAACTCATAGCGACCCTATGAACCTAAGTCCTCAATATTTGTGTGTCTTTCAGCCTTACCCAAGGTTGAAAGGGTTTCCTGAGGCAAGCTGAAGTGGATGCCACTCCTGATTCCAAGCTTGTTTTAATCGGGGAGCTCCACCAAACACTGTCCACCATGGGTAACCATTATCACATTTGGCACATCAGTGTCACAGTGTTCAGCTTCACAGCAACCACAAGTTACCTCTGTTCAGCTAGTGGACACACCAGGGCTAAATGGCCTAG
>NW_006399851.1:1552832-1588132 GCF_000299155.1 Elephantulus edwardii
GCAGTGTTTCCTTGCTCTGTTCTGATGACTGCTTCCTGTTAAGTATAGGTTTTGCATAAGTACAATCAAGTGTTCAGGGATTCCCATCCTCAGAGTCAACCACAGTTTGTTGTGATCCACACAGCCAAACATCTTTCCATAGTCAATGAAATACAGATAGACATTCCTCTGGTACTCCCTGCTTTCAGCCAAGATCCATCTGACTTTAGCTGTAATATACCTAGTGCCATAGCCTCTTCTAAATCCAGCCTGCACTTCAGGCAGTTCTCTCTTTATGTGCTGTTCCAGTAATTTTTGGATAATCTTCAGCAGAATCTTGCTTGCATATTATATCAATGACACTGTTCAATAATTTTCACACTCTGTAGGATCACCTTACACTGGAATGGGAACAAATATAGATCTGTTTCAGTCAGTAGGCCAAGTGTTTGTCCTCCAGATTTCTTGGCACAACTTGGTGAGCACATCCAGGGCAGCATCTGTTTGTTGAAGTATGTCAATTGATATGCCATCTATTCCTGGGGCTTCCCCCTCCCCAAATCTTTGAGAAGCTTGAAATTCTTCCTTCAGTACCACAGGCTCTTTCTCATACATTGTTTCATGAAATTCTTCTGTGTCCAACAATTCCTTTTGGTACAATGACTCTGTATATTCTTTCCATCTTCTTTTAATTCTCCCTGGATCATTTAATATTCTTCCCAAAGCATCATTAAGTATTGCAATTCGGTTTGAAATTGTTCTTCAGTTCCTCCACTTAAGAAATGTTGAACGAGTTTGGCCCTTTTGATTTTCTGACTCTAGCTCCTTGCACATTTCATTGTAATACTTTGTCTTCCCACGCTGCCCTCTGGAATCTTTTGTTCAACTCCCTATTACCTTGATTTCTAGAATGCATTAAAAAAATTAAAAAAAGAGAGAGAGGGAATTCACAGAATCATTGTACCAAAAAGAATTTGCTGATATTGAAAGGTTTTAGAAAGTACCATTTGAAAAAGTTACCAACTGCAATGTAGGAAGAAGTTCAAGCTGCAATGAAAACATTGGCAAAAATTAAATTAAACAATGGAATATCAATAGACATGTTTTAAACAACAGATGTAATCCTGGACATGCTCATCATCTGTGCCAAGAAATTTGAAGACAACCACCAGGTGAATACCTGGGAAAGACCCATATTTGTTCCCATTCTCAAGAAAGGTGATCCAACAGATCACAGAAATTATTTAACAATATCATTAATATCCCGTGTAAGCAAAATATTCCTGAAATCATCCCCAAACAGCTAGAACATTAAATTAACAAGGACCTATCATAAGTTCAGGCTGAGTTTAGAAGAGGCTGTATTACCAGGGATATCACTGCTAATGTAGGATGGATCCAGGCTGAAAGCAGAGAATATTAGAAGAATTTCTATTTATGCTTTTTTTTACTATGTAAAAGCATTTGATTGTGCGTATCAAAAAAAAATTATGGCTAACATAGAGAAGAATTTGGACACCATAACCCTTAATTATGCTCATGTGAAACTTATACCTAGATCAAGAAGCTTTTGCACAAATAGAGAAAAGGAACATTATATGGTTTTGAATTACAAAAAGTTTTTGTCAAGATTATATCCTTTCCCCATACTATCCAATATATATACAAGAAAATAGATTTGATAAGCTGGACTTAATGAAGCATAATGTGGCATCAGGATGAGAGGAAGACTCATCAACAACCTGCATTATGCAAATGAGACTAACTTGCTTGCTGAAAGTGAGAAAGACTTGAAACACTTGTTGTAGAAGATCAAAGACTATAACCTTCAATATAGATTACATTTCAACAAGGAAACAAAAACTCTCATCACTGGACTGATAGACGATATTGTTATTGATGAAGAAAAGATTGAAACTTTCAATGAATTGATCTTACTTGAATATACAATCAACATACTTAGTATCAGTGGTCAGGGTATAAAAAGCATTATTTTACTGATAAAGTCTTCAGTGAAAGAACTCCCCCAGTTACAGAGGAGTAATGATGTCAGTATGAAGATTGAGGTACACCTGATTCAGGTTATGGTCTTTTCAATCACTTTCTATGCATCTGATAGCTGGACAATGGATACGGATGACAGAAGATTTGATGCCTTTGAACTGTAGTCTTGGAGAAAAGTACTAAATATTTATTTTTTTAAATTGATTTATTTGGAGTACATTAATTCTTGGTCAGAAGCTGATTTTCCTGAACATCTTATGAACTGTTAAGAGAAAAATTAAATATGTCTCTGAGAGTGCAGCCAGAGTGCTCCTTGGAGGCAAAGATGATAAAGCTTCATCTCACATACACTGAGCATGAAGCTAGGAGAGGTTATTCCTTGGAGAAGGATACCATGCTTGAGAAGGTGGACGGTCAATAAAAGAGAAGACCTTCAATCAGAGGGATTGACACAGCAACTGCTACAATGGGCTTGGGTATATCAGAGGTGATGAGGATGGCACAGGATAGGTAGGGCAGAGTTCAGGTCTGTTGTTCATAGAGTTGCTATGAATCATATTTGATTTGACATCACCTAACAATCATTAACAACAATGATTCTTAGATCTTAATGTCCTAAGAAACAATCAATTGCTTTCACAGTATGCAAAATTATTTTTATTGAAAATAACTAAGAAAATTTAAGATATAAGTTCATTATTATCTCCATATTTCCGTGTTGTAATGTAACTCTGTGGTGCAAATGTTCTTTTCTAATGAAAAGAAAACAATTATTTAGAGCACAAGTTAATCTTAAGTTATTGTTCTTAGGTACCATTAAGCCAACTGTGACTCATAATAACTCAGTAGGTCAGAACCTTCCGTATTTTGTAATATTTCCATAGTCTCAAGTCCATGGTTGCAGTTTGCGTGTTAATCCATCTTGTAAAGACCCTTTTCCTCTTTTTTTGATCACTTGTCTTTAGAAATATAACCTGTTTTTCAAGGATTGATCTCTCCTGTCTACATGTCCAAAGTATGTGAGACAAAGTTTCACCAAGTTTTCCTCTAAGGAGCACCTGGGTTGAACTTCATAGAAACAAATTGTGTGTTCTTTTGGCAGACTCTGGTATATTCAATACTCATCTCTAACAATATGATTCAAAATCATTAATTCCTCTTCCTTACAACATTAATTAATGATCTTCTTTATACATTGTCTAAGGTTCATATATCTATGAGATCATTCAAAATGCTGTGGTTTAGATTAGATGTCCTTGATCTTTCAATTCTCATTCTTTTCCAGGACTTTAAGTCCTGCCTATGGACTAAGGTGCATTGATCCAAACCATAGTGTAATTAGAAAATTACTAGCTATGCATCCTAGACCTGGACAATGAATAGGGATTACAGAAAAATAGTTTATGCCTTTGAGCTGTGGTGTTGGAGAAGAATACTGAACATCCCATGGACAGCCAAAAGAACAGGTATGTTTTGGAGATGGTACAGCTGGAGTGCTCTTTGGAGACAAGAATGATGAGGCTTCACTTCAGATACTTTGGACATGTTGCTAGTGGGAAGCTCTCCTTGCCAGAAGGCAGGAGCATGGTGGTGGGGAGTGCAGGAATCGTGGCAAGCTTTGGAGTGGACTGCTTTTCCGGGAATGTGTTTGACGTGCAGGTTTGCTCTGTCCTTGGAGTGAGGCTAGCCAGCCTGGGCCTGGGGTTTGAACCAGGAGGCGACCTTAAGCCCAGAGGGCCCTCGGGCCTGCGGCCCTTGGCCAGGTTCAAATTGTCTTCCTGTCAAACATTTTTCTAGGTGGTATAGCACTGGTCTGTGCGTTGCTGTACAAAGGTAACTCATGGTTGCTGTGATGCTGAAGCCTGTGACAGTGATGTGCCAATCGTGGTAATGGGCACCCATGGTGGACAGTGTTGGCTGGAGCTTCCCGACTAAATCAAGCCTGGAAGCAGGAGCAGCATCCACTTCCAAAATGGTTTGCCTCTGGAAACTCTATGTACGAACAGTGCTCAGGCTGTTCGTTCATAGGGTCGCTATGAGTCATCTACGACTCGACATCATTAAACAACAACAACAACAATTCCTTGGAGAAGGACATGAAGCTGGGAAGCGTGGAGAGTCCGCAAAGTAAAGGAAGACCCTCAACCAGGTGGATTGATACTGTGACTGCTGCAATAGACTGTTGTGTGTCAGGAAGTGTGAGGAGGGTGCAGGATAGAACAGGGTTCAGATCTTTTGTTCACAGAGTTACTATGAGTCATGTTCTACTCAACAGCACCTAACAACAACAACAAGCCTAATGAAAACACTGATAGCTTAGTCCATAAGAAGCTGCACTGCTAGTCCAAAGAGTCATGCCCTATGAATAAAAGATGTATCTTATATTAGGAGAGCAGTATTAATACATCAAGAGTAAATGTCTCAGTCACAAAAAGACAAATACTGCATAGTGCCACTGTTGTAGAATGGGACTGACATCAGGGTTGGCGTAAGACTAAGAAAAACTGGATAGATTATGTATACTGAATTGAAACAGATGAGGGAGGGAAAGGTTAAAAGTGATATATGATACGGTATTATGATTATCACAGGAATCCAGAATTAAGGTTGCATAGTGGAGTGCATTCCGGGTGGGGGCGGGGGGATTGTATACCAACCAAGAAGTTTATCTTTTGTTTTTCAAAGAGAGGAGCAATCGGGCAATCCGGGGGGGAGGGGGGAGGGAGAGAAAAAAGTCCAACAATGAATGAGTGGAAATCCAAAATCTCTGTAAATGTTCATTAAAACTAGTAAACTAAAATTTTAAAAAAGAGCAGATTAAATTATTTTAATTTTTATTCTGATAATCTAATAATTCCCGTTCTTTTAGAGAGATATTTTCCACAGAAACAATTCATATTTAAATCTGGTGACTCAGTGCACTTTCAACCAAAAAATACATGGTTGAATATATCAGCTACTCTGTGGGAGAGAGATGGGCGGTATCTCCCTGTGTGACTTACTAGCTCTAAAAACCCACTAAAAGGTCAACAGTGGGTCGATTCCAACTTAAAGGCACATGATAACATAAAAACAAAACTATGGAAATGTATTTCCAAAATATTTTTGTATTCCAATCAAAATAGCATTTAATTCTTGAAGTGAAAAAAAAATTACTGTTTTTGCTGGAAAAGAATCAAGATAGTTAAGTACAAAATAGTACATACTTCCAGAAACCACTGTATGAACCAAGATTATGTGAGGGAAATTAAACATTAAAAATGAAATATTAAAAATTTGCTATGCAATTTCTTTTCGGTCTAAAATTTACCTATGTATCAAACCACATAATACAAATAGCTACTTCTTATGTTCTGTCGATAGGAAGAGGCTTCACTAATCATCTATTTCCGAAGATTTAAAAAGAGTAGGAATTAAAGTATGGACTCAACACTCAGAGGGTCATAAAAATTCTTAGAACCAGTTTGATCCAATGTTCTACACTGATTTTTTTTTTCCCAATGGCCAGTTCTGTGCTCCATTTTTGCACTTTCACATTAGGACAAAGTCCTGCATTTGTCTGGAAGCTGTCAACCTCCTATCCAAAAGGACATTATGATGTTTGCTTTTTACCAACTAATTACTATTAAGTTAGACACTGTATTTACTCCAGGGTGGTTTAGAGTAGTTGATTAGGTAGGTCCATGTCAGGAAAAGCACAGATGTGGGCCAGAGTCGTCTGTTATAGGGAAAACACAGAGGGTGGGGCTGAGACAAAGGCTTCTCCCCAGTGTCTAAGAGGCAGAGAAGCTAGCAGTGCTGCTGTGCTGGCTAGACAAAACCTTCTTGTGGTGGGTGGTCCACAGGGAGGAAATTCGAGCTCTGCTATCCATCCAGTACAATCAACAAAGGGGTACAATAGCTGCTCTGTAGGGAATTGAGAGAACAGAATTTGTTTAAATAAAATTGCAAGGTTGTCAGAATGTGAAAGCCATTCTCAAATGTTCTGTTCATCATCTAAGGGAATGCAGATTGGGAATCATTTCGTCTCAGGCCAAAGCACTGATAAAAAGAAAAGTTTAATTTAAACAGAGTGATATAAAATGAAAGGCCATATATTGTTACTGTCAGCCTGCTAGTGGCATATAACAAACTCCTCTATGTAGGACTTCAAAGTATAAATGTTTACAAAAGTGAAATTGGGTTCTTATGCTATATCCCTAAAAAGAAATTAGATGATCTGCTATTAGCTATCCAACTTTTAAATTTCAAAGAGTGTTACTAGTAACAAATTATAAGTACACACTACAAGATGGTATGGAATGAACTGACAGTGGTTTTAATAATGTTTTATTCATAAAAGAGGTATGTTGCTGTTATCATTTATTCAGTTTCAATTCACAGTGACCTTATGAAAAGCTAATGAAACATTTTCAAAGCCAGCACCATCCTCAAATTTGTTGCTCTATTTGTACCCATTGTTACAGCCACTGTGCCAAATGACTGTTAAAGGCTGCCTTTTTTTGCCAAACATGGTGTCCTTCTTCAAGAACTGATTCTTCCTTAATATACACATTGCTTGAGATATTAAATCACCCTATCTTTGCTTCTAAAGAACATTCTGGTTGTACTTTCTAAAATTGATATCATAATTTGTTTGGCCTCTGTCCCACTAACATTGCTTTAAACTGTGGATGTAGATACCCTCTTTTACCGGTGATTTTGAAGGAACCCTGGTTGTAGATTGTGGAAACCTGATGGAATGTCACCATGGGTCAAAACCGAATCACTGTGTTTGGGTCTAAGGGCCTGTAATTTTGGTAAACTAGCTTTTACTTTCATCCCAGAATTCCAAAGAAAGCATTTCCTTGCAATTATCTGTAACATTTGCCTCTTAGGCATTGTTCCATGATGAATAAGAATTATTTGCTTTTCTTAGAAGAACACTTCCTGTGAAGTCTAAGGTGTATAAGAAGATAACGTTTTCCAGGGGCAAACTTTCAATGTGTGAAGCCCAAGGCAAAGTTGTCTGGGAGTCTCCTTGAGATCTCTGGAAGAAAGATAAGACACTTAAGAGACCATGCCCCTTAAGCCTAGCAAGATGCCAGCATGGATATGATGTGAGTTCTATGTCTCCCATAATCCTACTCACAGAGCTGCTGGAGCAGGAAATTCTAAACAACTGCCAATAGCGCAGATCTCAAGCCACCACCTAGGTGACTGATCCTGTACATACTATTATGTTGCCCTACCTTTGTGGCTTTGTGGCAAACATTCTTGTGAATGTCTTGTAGCTTGATAACAGGGGTTTAAAAGCATAGACTGTCAAGGTTGCCTCTTCTGTTTTGTCCAAGAATGCCTGAGGAACAAGAGAGAGCAGGAAGCCAAATTCCAAAGCTCAGTTTTAATGTGGCCTTCTGTTGCAGATTACTGACGTGAAAATGCCTATCTTCTCATTCTGACTCACCAGTGCCCTCTGATTATATGTTGACATGATTATACTTACCACAACATGCCTCAGCTTTGCTGTGCTTCATCCTAATCTCACTTCCTGCTTTGGAAATGAATTGCCTCGGTCGACAATCATTCAATCAGGCCCATTATAAATTGGAGAGAAAATAAATTGTTCTCTGTGATATATGTGGACCACTCAGAACCAGAATCTGAATCCTCTTGCTCCTAAAACTTCAGATGCACTGTGTAGATTTGGCCAGCAAGGAAACTGGACAATTGACGAAGTGCACCAGAGCTCCCAGGATTATTAAACAAGAAGAGAATTTAGAAATACATAGAATAAGGCCTACTTTGATTAATGTTCACTGTCAACTCGTAGTCTTTGATGATTTCACTTTAAGAATCTTCAGTTATGTTTTTCTATTATTTGAGGCTATCAGAGTGTGTTTAAACTAGAGGCTACTGTGCTGAATGGTATGCAAAAAAACGTCTATATTTACTTTGTTCAAAATAGGAAAAGTTACAAAACAAAACTTGTGATCCTTGAGTGAATTTGAAATCATAGCCACACATAAGTACAACTGCTGCATAAGGTTTTCTTGACCACAATCTTTTCTTTTAATGACACTGCTGGATTAGCTAGAATTACTAACTTTTAAATTCACAGACAAGAAAAAAGGAGTTCTAGTTTTTCAATATTTATACAAATTTCAGGTGCATGAAAAGAGTAATTGAAATGACTGGAGCTTGAATAGGTACACATTAGTCTTTAAACTGCATCATTGCTCCTTAGCATTTGGATTTTGCACAATCAGTGATTTATTCATTTCACACATCTTATTTAAAAACAAAACAAAACAAACAACCACAAATGATGACTTTACACATTGTAAGGTAGTACACAGTAATCAGATTGACTGTATCTATGGAAAGTAATGTTGGAGAAGCCCAGTATTAACAATCCAAACCAGGCCAGCTACTGACTGTGAAACAGACCATCAATTACTCCTGTGCAGGTTTAAATGAAAGCTGAAGAAAATGACAATAAATCCACAAGAACCAAAATACAATCTTGTATCTATCCCACTTGAATTAAAACCCTTTTCAAGTAATTGTTGATGTTTGTTATGTGCCATCAAGTCACTCGCAACTCATAGCGACCCTAAATACCATTCCCTACAAGAGCCCTAAATACCGTTCCATCCTGAGACAACTTCACTGTCTCAAACACACTCATTCCCACCACTCCAGTCAAAGAATCTATCCATCTCATCGAAGGTCTTACTCTTTTGTTTCATCCCTCCACTCTCCCAAACATGATGTCCTCTCCAAGGACCAGTCCCTCCTTGCTATATGACCAAAGTATGTCAGACGAAGCTTCAGAATCCTTGACTCCAGGGAACATTCTGGCTTCACCCTCTCTAGGACAAACCAGTTTGTTCTCCTAGCAGTCTATGGTATATTCAACACTCTTCTCCAGCACCACAGCTCAAAGGCATCAATTCTCTTTCTATCATCCCTATCCATTGTCCAACTCTCCGATGCATAGCATATAATTGCAAAGACTAGAGCCTGGATCAGGTACACTTTACTTTCCAGCCTGATGTCGTTGCTCTTCAGTACTCTTGAGAGGTTCCTAAAGACTGATTTTCCCAATGCAATTCATCTCTTAATTTCCTGGATGCTGTTACCAAAAGTGTTGACTGTGGAACCAAATACATTAAAACTGTAAACTATCTCAATCTCTTCACCATCCATCCTGATGCTGCCAATTGACCCAGTGGTGAGAATCTTTGTTTTCTTGATGTTGAGCTTCAATCTATATAGGAGGCTGCAGTCCTTGACCTTCAGCATCAAGTGCTTCAGGTCCTCCTCAGTTTCAGCAAGCAGGGTTGTGTCATCTGCATAACGCAGGTTGTTGATGACTTTTCCATCAATCCTGATTCCACATTCCTTTTTGTACAGCCCAGCGTCTGGGATGATTTGTTCTGCATGTAGATTGAAAAGGTATGGAGACAGAATACATCCCTGATGTACCCCTTCTTGATTTTAAACCATGTAGTGTCTCTTTGCTCTGTTATAATGACTGTTTCTTGGTCCAAGTATAGGTTTCACATAAGCACAATCAATTGTTCTGGGATTCCCATTCTTCTCAGAGTCAGCCATAGCTTGCTGTGATCCACACAGTCAAAAGCCTTTGCAGAGTCAATGAATCACAGATAGACATTGCTCTGGTGTTCTCTGCTTTCTGCCAAGATCCATCTAACATTAGCTATAATATCCCTAGTACCATGACCTCTTCTAAATCCAGCCTGCACATCTGGCAGTTCTCTGTTGACATATTGTCCCAAACATTTGTGGATAATTTTCAGCAGAATCTTGCTTGCATATGATATTAATAATATTGTTCAATAATTTCCAAACTCTGATGCGTCACCTTTCTTTGGAATGGAAACAAATATCAATCTTTTCCAGCCAGTTGGCCAGCTGGCTGTCCTCCAGATTTCTTGGCACAACTTATTGAGCACATGCAGGGCAGCATACGTTTGTCGAAATAAATTAATTGGTATGCTGTCAGATCCTGGAGCCTTGTTTTTTTGCCAATTCCTTCATAGCAACTTGAACTTCCTTCTTCATCACCATAGGCTCTTGCTCATATGTTATTTCATGAAATTCTTCTATATTAGCCAATTACTTCTGATACAGTGGCTCTGTGTACTTCATCTTCCAATCACTCATATGCAAGCTCAAGCTGAAGTTGAGGAAAGTTAAATCAAGTCCATGAGAACCAAAATTTGACCTTAATTCTATCCCATTCGAATTTCAAAACCATCTCAGGAATAGGTTTGAGGCCTTGAGCACCAATGAGCATAGACCAAAGGAGCTCTGGGAGGATATCAAGGAAATCATCTATGAAGAATGCAAAAGATCATTACAAAGGCTGAAGAAGAAAAGACCAAGATGGATGTCATATGAGACTCTGAGTATTGCATTAGAGTGCCAAGAAGCCAAAGCTAAAGGAAGAAACCAAGAAATCAAAGAATTGAACAGAAAATTTCAAAATGTAGCTCAGGACAACAAGCAAGATACTATAATGAAATGTGCAGAGAGCTAAAGTCAAAAAATCTAAAGGGCCAAACTCAGAGTTTCTTAAGCTGAAAGAGTTGAAAAACAAATTCAAGCCACGGGTGGCAATACTTAAGGCTTTTTCAAGTACAGGTGTGAAATATTGAACCCTAATTATTGAAACCAGATTTTTTAAAGTCTGTCTATTTGTGCTTTAATTACTATGCAAACACTCTTGACTGTGTGGATCATAAAAAGTTGTGGCTGACATTAAGAAGAATGAGAATACCAGAGCACTTGATAGTGGTCATGTCAAACTTATACCTGGATCAGGAGGACAATGCATGAACAGAGCAGAGGAACACTGCATGATTTGGAATTAAGTGAGTCAGGGTTGTATTCCATCTCCACACCTGTTCAAACTATATGCTGAGCAAATTATCTAAGAAGCTGTACTCTATGAAGAGAAATGTGGCATCAAGATTGGAGACATCAGGAACCTGTGTTATGCAGATGACATAACCTTACTTGCTGAAACTGAGGAGGACTTGAAGCACTTGTTGCAAAAGATCAAGGAATGAAGCCTTCAGTATGGATTGCACCTCAATATCAAGAAAACAAAGATTCTCACCACTGTACCAATAGGCAGGGTAATGATGGATGGAGAGGAAACTGAAACTGTCAACAGCTTCATCTTGCTTGTGTCTACAATTAAAACCCTTGGTAAGAGCAATCAGGAAACAAGATAACACGCTGCACTGGGAAAATCTGTAGTTAGGGACCTTACCAAATTATTGAGGAGTAATGATACCAAATTGAGGACTAAGGTATATCTGATTCAGATAATAGCATTTCTGATTACTTGCTATGCATCTGAGACCTGAAAAATGAATAAAAATTACAGGAAAAAATTGACACCTTTAAGCTGTGGGGTTGAAGAAGAGCACTGGACATCCCAGATATGAACAAACAGTTATGTCTTAGAGATAGTGCAACCAGAGTGCTCTTTGGAGGCAAGAATGATGAAGCTTCACCTCTCATATGTTCGACATGTTGTTAGGAGTTGTTAATTCTTGGAGAGAAACATGATGTTGGGAAGGGTGGAGGGTCAGAAAAGGAGAGGAAGATCCCCAACCAGGTGGATTGTCAAGGTAATTGCTGCAATGAGCTCTTCTGTGTCAGGAAGTGTGAGGATGGTACAGGACAGGACTGGGTTAAAATCTTTTGTTCATTGGTTCGCTGAGCCGCACTCGACTCAACAGCACCTAACAATAACAACAACAACAATATTAAATAATTTGACATTTTAATTATTCAACATTTATAATGATTTTCTATTGTGAAAGTAAAATGTAGACATGGAAGTCTTTAAATTTCTTTAGTTGGTTATTATTCCCCCCCTCGGGTTTTTTTTTTTTTGGTTTGTTTGGTTGGTTGGTTTTTTAAATTAATATCAATCTCTTTGAAATCAGGCACCTGAGCTCAGATCATGACTTTACCATTCCTATCAGTAGCTACAAGTTAACAGACTCTTCCTAAATTTAGTCCTTGTTAGTAAATTGGGGAAAGGGGAAGAATGATAATTCCCAACATGAATGTGATAGTTTTCTAAGGAGGTAACAGATTGTGTTACACTTCACCCCTTTTCTTGTTGCCACCTAGTTGAAATTCATTGTTTACTCTCCATTGGATTTTTCTGAGGCAATAATCACACAAAAAAGCTGGCCCATCTTTTCCTCGTGGTAGTGCAGGTGAATTTCAACTGTCAGAGAAGCACCGCCTTTGAAATAGCAGTTCTAACTCTCTCTTGGAGATGCCACCAGAGATTTCAGGATTAGGGATGGTGCAAGAGAGGAAGACCCAGATGAGATGGATTGATACCATAACCGGGGCAATGGGATTGGTGTGTTAAGTTAGTGAGACTGGCTCAGGACAGGGCAGGCTTCAGAGATGCTGTACACAGGGTCGCTATGGGTTGCAGGCTACTTGACAGCACCAACTTGTCCTGATAAATCTTAACTATTTCCATTCAAAGTTGTTGTTAAGTGCCATCGAGTCACAGATGACTCATAGCGACCCTATGAACAGAAGGCCTGAGCATTGTTCATAGAGTATCTGGAGGCAAGGCATTTTGGAAGTGGATGCCACCCCTGCTTCCAAGCATGTTTTAATCAGGGAGTTCCACCAAACACTGTCCACCATGGGTAAACATTATCATGTTTGGCATATCAGTGTCCCAGTGTTCAGCATCACAGCAACCACAAGTTACCTTTCTACAGCAATGCACAGACAAGTGCTATACCACTTAGAAGAATGTTTGAATAAAAAGAATTTAAACCAAATGTGTTTTTAAATAGGAGGCCTTATCACATGACCTCACTTCCCTTAGCGAATCAACATTCCACCCTAGTGCTCACCAATCCTAGCCTCTGTAGAACCAGCTCCTGTAGATAACTTTCAAACTGGTCTCCAGTGCCATGCCGCATACCAAGAAGAGTTGTGTTGGTTTCCCCCCACCCCCATTAAAAGTAGGACTGTGCTTAATTTCACTGTTACTGTGTCCATTCTGACTCATAGGACTCTCCTCTGGGTCTCGGGGCATTAAGTCCAACCAGAGCTCCGTAATATGAATGGAAGCATTCGTTAAATGACATACTGCAATGAGAAAAACTGAACAAAAGAACTTTTTAAAAGTTTTAAAAAGTAAACATATCTCTTTAATGACTAAGATTCCTCTGATCTAGTCCATGGTAGTGAAATTGTTTTATATACATTTGAAAGCTAAGGCATGAAAAGAAACATTTAATTGACGCATCTGAACTGTGGTACTGGCAAAGAATATTTAATGTAGAGTGTATTGTTAGAAAAATGCATAGAAGTACAGCCAGAGTACTCTTTAGAAATGTGGAGGGCAAGAATTTGGCCATCACCAAGAAAAGATATCACAAAGTAGAGGGTGAGCAAAAAAAATGAATAAAATATTCACTGAGATGAATTAAAACAATAACAACAACAGTGAAGTTCATAAAGCGGTCTAGATATCATTCTGTTCTTTAATACATAATGGCATTATAACTCAGAGCCTATTCAATTGCAACTAGTAACTAAGATATTTAATGTCATCCTGGTTTCATTGGCTGAAGGATATATCACTATGCTCATTTTATATAAGAGGAAATCAAGGCTCTGAGAGCAAATGAGCATGTCATAGCTAACAGGTGGCTATTGTATAAGACCAGTCAAAACAAACCTCTCACAGTCCTGTGACTTTCAGCACTTACCCCTCTATTACTTTGATGCTTTATTTTGTAGCATGAGAGTCCACACAATGCAGAGCTCACAAGAAAATGTTCAGTTCACTCTTGCCAACCGTATATTCTTTAGTTAATATCCTTCTGCTCCTCTCCTCCTGCCCATTAAAGATTCTGATTCATGCTGTCTTTTCTACACCTGTGTTGATTAAGAAGCGTCTATAACCACCAGGAAAGAATCTCAGGCCTTCAGACCCGTATTAATTATGCATTCATCTGTCTTCAGAGGTTCTGCCCAGAACCTAAAAAATACGCCAGAGTTCGTTTTCAATTTCTATCCACCACCCCTCTGCTTAGATTGTTTGTCTCCAAAATACTTTTCCAAATTAGTGTTGGACTCCATTGGGTGTAGAAAAAAGGTCCAAAAATATGACTATAGTGGGCCTGGTGGTAAGGAGCTACACTGCTATCCCAAATGCAAGCAGTTCAAATCCACCAGCTGCTTCTCTCACGCAATTAAAAAGCTCTGAAAACTCACTAGAGGGCCCAAATCAATGATGTACTACAACAACTACTACAGCATATCTGAGAATGCAGGCACCAAAGGTAGTCTACCATGAATCTTTAGCTACCCAAATGATATTCATTAGCCAAAAATTGTCTTCACATTTCCTCACATAGCCATATTTCCATCCAAATTCGGGGCTGGCATTGTGCATTGCAAATGAAAATGAACTTTTTTAACGGGACAGGCAGAAATAAACGGAAGTACAGTTTTTAGGAGACTAGAAATCACATTCAAAAAATAAACGGGGAAATATTTGACTTGGATGATGCACGCTTAGGCAGATTTTGACATTGCAAATCATTAATACATGCAGAAGAAGTGAAGTCAAAGGAAACACTACGTCACTCCCCAAATGTGAACCAGATGGCATCTTATGCCTATTAGGATACAAGAGAAGTATGGATCTTCTGCAGTTTCCACACATGCCTGCAAAGGCTAGGACCTGTTTCTTTGTGAATGTTGGTATAATTATGAATCACTGGTTCAAATCCACCAGCTGTTCCACAGAAGAGAAGACCTGATAATAATTCCTATAAAGATCTCAGTCTAGGAAATTGTAAGGGATATTTCTACTATGTTTAATAGGATTGCGATGAGTCAAAAGTGACTTCATGTTACACCATAAGAACCACAACTATAAGCATTTGGTCATTGGGTAGTGTAAACAATTTACTCTGGGCTGCTTCCAGAAAGGTTGATGGTTGGAACTCATCCAGTTGAACAAAAAAAAAAGGGCCTCAACATTTATACTCATAAAGATTGCATCCAAGAGAATTCTTGGAGCTCACTTGTATTCTGAAAATATGAGGTCATCATGAGATAGAATCAACAGGATGACAACATTTTTATTGCTGTTGTTTTTGTTTTAACCAAACAATCTAGTAATAAGAGAGCTCTACTCTCTGATAAAATATACCACTTTAAAGAATTTGTCCTCCTTGAAATGTTATAGTTACTCTTACAGCTTCTGTATGTTCAGGAGTCTTCAGAAGAATAAAAACAGATTTAAAAGTTCAAGTTTAAATAAAAATAAGAGAATAAGAATGTATGGAATAAGAACATGAAGCACTAACCAAGTCAATATTTTAATCTCACTTTCCAAACAGTTTTACTTATGTGTGGGTGTTTTCTTCCTTTTTTTTGTGTACATATCTTTGGAGTAGCTGCCTCTTATAAATGTGCTGATCATCTCTTGATTAAGCTGTTTTAATCATGCAACTAAAGCAAGCAAGTCAGTAGAGATAAAATGAGAAGTACATCTTAAGCAATCTAACATCAGGTCTAGAATGAAGGCTGTTTGCATGGTAGCACTGTCAACATTGGAGTGTCTCTTGGTTACAGTATGTTGTGACAAAATAAAATGTATTTCAGCTGTTATTTGGTGATGATGGTTATTTATGAAACATAAAGAGATACGGAAATACAAAAGGGCTCGAAAAGACCAGGGTAAGATCAGATAAAAAAATGAGAAAGAAACAAGCATCCTGGGATAGTAACTACTCTGCCATGTACTGACAGAGAGGTTGTATATTTTTAGAATATACTGAAAGGAATGGTGCTTTTACTTAGATTTTTATGGTTTACCATGAGATGCAATTTTCTGGCCTTATATGCAGTTGTAACAAAAGTCAGAGACGTTTTATGATAGCTGCCACAGTTCATAAATGATGGGATACACTAAAATATTTATAGAACTGTAAAATCTTGATTTCTCTCTGGTTTAGCAGATGGGGCCCTAAAACCAGCTCTCAGATTGTCACATTTCTTCACCCTTTGATGACAAAGAAGCCTGTTACCATTCCTCTACTCTGGAGAACAACTTCACTAATATAAACAAGGTCACAACTTCAGTCAATTGTCTATATTTGGGTAATTCCAATTAAAGAAAAATTGCACAGAGATTGTAAATACTCTATATACACTTATTAGCATGAGACAAGGTTTATATGGCTATGATACTGTCTTATGTATTTCTTATTTATTTTCTTGTCTTCATGCTTGGAAAAACTCAATTCCAGAGTTGTTCTATTGAGAGAGATAAATATTACACTAGTATTAGGGCTGGGTTGTTTAAGAAACTAAGAGAATTTCTAATATCCTAATATCACATGTTATTGTAGTCATTTTTTAATTCATTTTAAACATGTATGCTCTAGAATAAAATAGATATTTATGCAAGATCTGCATACTGAAGAACTCTTTACAATTAAATGAGACAACTCTTAAATTTTGAATGTGGAAAGGTAAGAAATATATTACTATATTAAAATTTTTATTTTTAATATAGGATATTAGTCAATAAAAGAAATAGTAATACTCATAAAATTCATCTATAGACAATTATTCTAGAAGCATTATATAGGAAGAACAAGTAAAGTAAAATTCTAGATAAATAAATCATGTAGATTAAAAAATACACATACACAAAAAATAGAAGGATACTAGTTAAAAGATATTCCAGAAACATTAGATAAGTAGATGGATATGCAGAGACATAAATTACTTTAAAACATACAATTTGTGGACAGAGTTTACACATTTTCTATTTTCTCTTGAGGAACATTATTGAAACACAGATAAAATTGTTAGTAAGGATCTGCACACTAATGATGGACCTTCTTTAATTAACAACAATCAGTTTTGGACTCGAAGCCTCTGTGTAAACAAAGAAGGACTCATTGGGCAAGCCTTTGTGATTAAAAGTTAGTTGAGTTGGAGGGCTACTGTGTGAAGAATGAGTTGTTATTGGAGATAGAAACTAAATTGATAGTTTGTTGTGTTTGTGGAGAACATTGTTCTAATTGGTACAGCACTTGTCTGTCAGTTTGTTGTACTGAGATAGTTTGTTGTACTGAGGTACCTTGTGAATTTCTGTGATACCAATAGCTGTGCCACAGGTGTGTCAAATGCCATAAGGGTTACCCAGGGTAGACACTTTTTAGTAGAGCTCCCAGATTAAGACAGAGTAGGAAGCAGGATTGGCTATCCACTTCTTAAATAACAAGCCTCTGAAAACTCTATGAACATTGTGACAGCCACAATGGTCTCTAGTGTGTGAAGAAGTGTGAAAATAGCACAGGATAGGATAGGATTTGGATCCACTGTTCATACCGTCACTATGAGTCACACTGACTCAATAGCACCTAACAGCAACAACAACAAATGAGATGAAGTTTCATCTTCCTTATCTCTAACAAAAAACCTACTTGCACTTTCTCCAAGACACACTTGTTTGTTCCTTTGGTAGTCCATGGGGAATTCAGTACTCTTCTCTAATACCACAATTAAGAGGAATTTATTATTATTCTTCAGTCATCTTTATTCATTGTTCAATTTTCAGATGCTTAGAAAGCAATTGAAAAGACCATGCTTCAATTAGGCACATCATTTTATTTAAACAGATACCCTAGCACTGTGTAGTTTGCACCTTACAGTTTGAAGAGTTTCTTGCCAAAGCTTTTCCCAAATGCAGCACGTCTTTTTTATGTCTTGAGTGCTGTTGTCATGGGTGTTGGTCATGGAGCCAAGTAAAATGAAGTGTTTGCCATCTTCAATCTTTTCTCAATATATCACGATTTTACCTACTGGTCCAGTGATGAGGGTTTTGTTTTCCTGATGTTGAGGTGTAGTCCATATTGAATACTATAGTCTTTGGTTTTCTGTAGTAAGTGGTGCTTCAGATCCTCTTTGCTTTCTGCAAGAAAGGTTGTGTTCCCTGCACAATGCAGGTTATTGATGAGACTTCTTTCATTCCTCATGCCACATTCCCATTCATGTATTCAGCTTCTGGAACTATTTGTACAGCATACAAATTGACTTCATATGGATAAAGCACATAGCCATGATGCACATTTTCCCTGATCTTAAATCATGCAATTCTCCCTTTTTATTTAAAAAGAACAGAATATGTGCTCTTTTTCTTTTTATTAGTTTTGCATGAGCACAATAAAGAATTCTGAGATTCCCATGCTAGCCATTATTTGTTATAATCCATGCAGTCAAATGTCTTTGGACAATCAATAAAAGGTCAATCTCAATAGACATCCTCATGGTATTCTCTGGTTTTGGCCAGAATCCATCTTACACTAATGATATCTCTGAGGCCACAGCAGTTTCTAAGTCAGCGTTTATTTCTGGTGGTTCTCTGTTGATCAAATTTTATATTCTTCAGCAAGATTTGACTTGCATGTAACATTAATAATATTCGATGATATCCACATTCTATTGGGTCACCTTTTTTGAGATATTGATCTCTTCTAGTCAGTTGATCTTGCATTTGCCTTCCAAATTTCGTGGCGTAGTCTAGCAACCATATCCAGGGCTGCATCCCTTGTTGAAATGTGTCACTTGGTATTTCATCAATTTTTCATGCCTTGTTTTTAGCCAATGCCTTCAGTGAAGCTTTAACTTATTCTTTTATTTTCACCAGTTCTTAATCATGTACACCATCTTATGGTTCAATATTGGTTGATCAATTCTTTTTGGTACAGTGATCCTGTGTGTTCTTTCCATCTTCTTTTGATGCTTCTGACATCATTCAAAATTTTGCTTGTGGAATCCTTCAGTATTGTAACTTGAGGCTTGAATTTGTTCTTCAGTTCTTGTAGCTTGAGAAACACAGGGCATGTTCTTTCCTTTTGATTTTTTGAATCCAACTCTTTGTACATTTCTTTGTAATTTTTTATTTTTTTCCTTCTTGTGTTACTCTTTACAATCTTCTGTTGAGCTCTGTTCTTTCTTCATTCTTTTCACTTTGTTTTGGCCTCTCTACAATCTAGTGTAATTTTCAAACACTCTGCTGAAGTCCATATCGATTTTCTTTCTTTCCTGCCTTCATAATAACTTCTTGCTTTCTTTATGGATGATGTACTTTATCCTATGACATAACTCATTTTTTTTTCAGTCATTAATTCTCAATTCATCAAGTTTGTGGCTATTATAATAATCACTTATGTAATAAATACAATAAATATCATGAGTATCAAGAAAACAAAAATTCTTACTACTGGCCCAATAGACAACATCATAATAGATGGAGATAGACATTTTTGTTATCCATGTTGCTTGAATCTACAAACCATACCCTTTGTATGAGCATTTAGGAGATCTGGCGACTTATAGTATTGGGAGAATATGCTGTAAAGCACTCTTCCAAAGGCCTGAAGAGCAATGATGTAACATTAAAGATTAAGATGTGTCTGATCCAAGCCATAGTCTTTCGAATTGCTTGCTATGGATTTAGAGCTGGGCAAGAAAGAAAAAAGAAATTATTATCTTTAAGTTGGAGAAGAGTACTGAATACTCCATGGACTGCCAAAAGAATGAACAGATATGTTTCAGAGAATGTAAATCCAAAGTTATTCCTTGGAGGCAAGGATGGTGAAGCTTTGTCTCACATATTTAGGGATGATGTTAGAAAAGACTATTCCTTAAAGAGGGATATCATTCCTGGAAAGATAGAGAAAGCAGTGAAAGAGAGGAAGATCCTCCGTGACATAGATTGATACAATGACTGCGGCAACGGGCTAAAATGTGTCGAGGAGGACATACTTGCACTTGCTGATTGTACAGTTTTCTGATCTGTTGTTCATAGAGTCACAAAGAATCATACTTGGCTGAACGGCATTTAATAAAAACAACACTGGAGACCTGGACTTTTACATATTCTAGATAAAGCTCAAATTAGAAAACTGCTGAGAAGCCAATCACCTTCTAATATTCTTGTAATTCCAAAAAGAATGGAGAGTTTTGATCTGTGTGATGGTTAAATTTGGATATGCTCCAAGTATTCTGCTTGTGGAATGTTTGGATTAAGTAATGGTGAACGTCTTTCACAAAAGCTGAAAAAGTCAAAACATTCACAGAAATCAAAGGGAAACAAAACTCAAACTTATTGCTGTTGAGCCTGAACCAACTCCTAACTAACCATTAGTTTTGTGAGGCTATAGAAAACATAGGAAGAGATTACTTGTCTTTCTCGCTTGGTGTCATATATACATTTGAACAAGTAGAGGAGTGTAACCTATGAATTAGGTGCACAACTTCCTATAGACTACGTGAGAGCTCCCTATTGGGAAACAAGGGTGCTAATAATTGTGGGAAATGCTGAGATGGGCCTCAAGAGTTTACTAATACTTGGCCTTACAACAGTAAGATGGAAAAAAGAAGCATGAAATTGTTATTCAGTGAAATCTCTATACAAAATAAGTGGATAGAAAAATTACTTTGTATTGACAGAAAATAATGAGAAATCCTCAGCACTTACTTTATTATCAATAAGGTTCAAGCTAATAAACAATTCAAATCATGGTTTCCCTTAGGTTTAAATTTCCCAAGTAGCTGTCAGATTTGCATTAACACCTTAAAATCTCATTAAGAGACTAAGCCTTAAGGTATAAGGACCTACATTGTGATCCAATGCTAATTCCAGTAACTAACTAAGCAACTTGGGTTAAGTGTTTACCTGTTCTGTACTTAATGCGGAGGGGGGAAGTATATAATTTTCCAGAGTTGTCTCAGTAAATAAGTAAATAATAACTTCTAACAATATTTATTTTTGCTGGTCAGTATCACTGGAGGGACAGGCTAAAAATCACCTTAGTAAAGACATGATTTGTAAGAGTTTAAAACCGGCTTCACTGAAGGATACTTGTGAAAAAGCCACAGAGAGTTAAGTGATTATCTTAAATGAAATTTCAGTGTTCACAAGATGAAGAATTTCGATCAAATATCTTTGAAAAAAGATCAACTTGCAAAATCTGTTTAGATGAATCTGTAATGAGAAAGCAAAATTATGTTCCTAACTGAAGATTAAAACAGAAAACTTGACAGCTGGGAACATTAAACATCCATGTGTCTATACTCATGCATGAACATGCAGTGATCTCATTGATAGCATGTCCGTGGTATTATGTGATGTTATGATTTAAATTGATTCTACCCCTAACTTTGATTACCTAGATAGTGGTAAAGAATTGTCAACTCAAGGATATGTGGTTCTAATACACCAGCTGTTCCATGGAAGAAAAAGGAAAAATCTCCTCCCATGTACTAACAGCCTCTTAAAACCCATAGGAGGGTGAGCTAAGAGTGAATTCTGACTGGATAGTTGTAGGTTTTGAGTTATGTAGAAAGGACCACTAGAGACATAACCTAGATGGGTTTATTAAGCACTGCCAAGGAGGGACTTATCTTGAGTAAACAAGAAGAACAATAAGGAAAGTGTAAGGGGGAATATATACTGTCAATAGGTGGGGATTGGGATAGTATAATGGGGAATTCTGTTTAAGGAGGAGATATGGCAGGAGCTCCTGTGAGGTTGTAACTACATAGAGGATTGTCCTTCATGTGTGGCCTAAAAAAGGTAAATAACAACTGACCTTGATGTCTGTAGATGTAATCTTATTTGCAAACAATCATTGTTGTTGCAGTTGCTGTTGCTGTTGTTGGTATGTGCCATGGAGCTGCGTGCCGTCATAGCAACCCTATGTACAAGAGCCATAAATGCAGTTCTACCCTGTGCCAACCTTGTTGTCTCAAACACACTAATTACAACCACTCCACTCATAGAATCGATACATCTCATTGAGGGTCTTCCTCTCCTGTGCCGTCCCTCCACTCTCCCAAACATGATGTACCTCTCCAAGGACCATTCCCTCCTTGCAACACGCCCAAAGTATGTCAGACGAAGCTTCAGAGTACTTGACTCCAAGGAGCATTCGGCTTCACCCTGTCCAAGACAAACCTGTTTATTCTTCTACCAGTCGATGGTATACTCAACAGTCTTCTCCAGCACCAGAGCTCAAAGGCATAAATTCTCTTTCTATCATCCGTATCCACTGTCCAACTCTCCGATGCATAGCACATATTTGCAAAGACTACAGCCTTGATCAGACACACCTTAGTCTCCAGCCTGAAGTCGTTGTTCTTCAGTACTCTTGAGAGGTCCCTCACAGCTGACTTTCTCCATGCAATTCATCTCGATTTCCTGGCTGCTGTTACCAAGAGTGTTGACTGTGGAACCAAATACATACATTAAAACTAAACTATCTCAATCTCTTCACCATCCATTCCTGATGCTGCCAATTGACCCAGTGGTGAGAATATTTGTTTTCTTGATGTTGAGCTTCAATCCATATTGAAGGCTCCAGTCCTTGACCTTCTGTAGCAAGCACTTCAGGTCCTCCTCATTTTCAGCAAGCACGGTTGTGTCATCCGCATAATGCAGGTTGTTGATGACTCTTACACCAATCCTGAGGCCACATTCCTCCTTGTACAGCCCAGCATCTCAGATGATCTGTTCTGCATACAGATTGAAAAGGTATGGAGACAGAATACATCCCTGACGGACCCCTTTCTTGATTTTGAACTATGTAGTGAGGCTCAATGTCTAGAAGACAAAGATTCTCACCCCTGGACCAATTGGTAGCATCAGGGTGGATGGCGAAGAGATTGAGATTGTTCACAGCTTCAGTTTGCTCGGCTCCACAGTCAACACTCTTGGCACCAGCAGCCAGGAAATAAAAAAACGTATTGCAATGGGAAAGTCTGCAGTTAGGGACCTCTCTAAAGTACTCAAGAGCAATTGTGTCTCTTTGGAGACAAAGGAGCGCCTGATACAGGCCATGGTCTTTGCAATCACTTGTTATGCATCAGAGAGCTGGACAATGACTAGGGAGGACAGAAGGAGAATTGATGCCTTTGAGCTGTGGTGCTGGATAAGAGTATTGAATGTACCATGGACTGCCAAGGAAACAAACAGATTCATCCTAGAGAGGGTTAAACCAGGCTGCTCCTTGGAGGCAAGGTTTCTGGGGCTTCATCTGACATACTTTGGACATGTTGTAAGGAGAGACAGGTCTTTAGAGAGGGACATCATGCTGGGTAGATTAAAGGGACAGCACAGCAGGAGAAGACCCTCTATGAGGTGGATTGATTCAGTGACTGGGGTAATCGGGATGGGTGTGTCGGAGGCAATGCTATTGGCACAGAATAGAGCAGGGTTTAGGGCTGTTGTACATAGGGTCGCTATGAGTCACAAATGACTTGACAGCACATAACAACAACAACAACAACAGTGTTTCCTTGCTCTGTTCTAATGACTGCCTCTTGGTCTAACCATAGGTTTCACATTAGCATGATCAAATGTTCTGGGATTCCCATTCTTCTCAGAGTCAGCCACAGCTTGTTGTGATCCACACAGTCAAAAATCTTTGCATAGTCAATGAAGCACAGACACACATTCTTCTGGTGTTCTCTACTTTCTGCCAAGATCCATCAAACATTAGCTATAATATCCTTAGTACCATGACCTCTTCTAAATCCAGCCTGCACATCTGGCAGTTCTCTGCTGACATATTGTTCCAAAGGTTTTTGGATAATTTTCAGCAGAATCTTGTTTGCATATGATATTAATGATATTGTTTGATAATTTCCACACTCTGTTGGGTCACCTTTATTTGGATTGGGAACAAATATCAATCTTTTCAAGTCAGTTGGCCAGCTGGCTGTCCTCCAGATTTCTTGGCACAACTTATTGAGCACATCCAGGGCAGCGTTAGATATGTTAATTAGATCACACCCAAAAATGGTTTGTTTTCAATAAGTTGATGTCTGAGTTATAAAAATTTAGAAAGACTCAGATATATGCACACGTAGAGGAAGTTAGATGCCGCTTGAGGATTATGTACAAATCAGAAACCAAGGAACTTCAGGGATTAGCAATCAGGAGGGAATTAAGATTGTCAAGACTGTATTTGGACTCTTAGCCTCAAGACTATAAGAAAATAAATTTCTGTTCTTTGAAACATCCATTCATGGTCTTTTCTATTACAGCAGCACTAAGCAGCTAAGATGGAATTTTGTGCTAGAAGTAAGTCAAAAGACACCCAGTTTCACCAAAGAATACTAAGGAAGAAATTCAGAAGGAAGTACATTCCTTCATGGTTTCTTCAGAAAGCTTCGAAACCTTCACCTTAACACTATTATAATCTCACTTTCTGCTTTCCACTGTCATCTGTGGACACACTAGGAAAGTGCTAGAAGTTGAATTAAGTCCTAGTTACAGCCTTGATTAGTTACTAAGTCTCAAAAATAACAATTAATCTATCATATCCTTGGATGTCACTTGTCAAACAGAAGCCAGTAGACAGTTATCTGATTGATGAATGTGTTTGTGTTATGGATATATTGGCATGCCTTAAAAATTAAACAGGCTGTTATCGTGCAAATACTAACACAGTCATGAAGAACTGCAAGGAGGCATTATAGTTTGAGTGCACGCTTACTCATGGTATTAGCTGTCATATCCTGAAGATGCTACACTGGAGGTTACCTGAACAAGAATACTGACTTAAGATAAAACACGAATTGATCACACACTAGAATATTAAAGAGAAAGAATCATTTCATTCTCATTAACCTCTAATTAACAACTTAACCTCTTTGATAATAACAATAGCCTCCATGCCCTCCAATGAAAGTCAAATAGGACATTTCTTAGGTTTTCAACAAGGGGACACTACCCCTCTTATGAATAAAAAAAAAAGTCACACCTTTTCATTTAAGAGCAGACTTTATTTCAATTCTTTGCTCTGTTGAAATCATTAAGGTTGTATTGAAATTTATGGTTTATGCATAGTATATCTAATATGTTGTTGTTGTGGCTTCTTGGAGGCAAGGATTCTGAGGCTCTGTCTAACATACATATCTAATATAGGAGTTTCTTTATTCTTTAAATAGCCTACTTACAAATACTGTGAAAGGAAGAACATTAAAGCAACTCCAAACGTTTCACTGCTTACATAATATACCTTGCCGAACTTCCTCATATTGAATATGTTGTTGTTGTTGTTTTTGTTATGTGCCATTGAGTCGTTTGCGACTCATAGGGACCCTATGTACAACAGCCCAAACCCTGCTCTATCCTGTGCCAATCGCACTGCCTTTGACACACCCACCCCGATTACCCCAGTCACTGAATCAATCCATCTCATAGACGGTCTTCCTCTCTTGGGCTGTCCCTCCACCCTCCCAAGCACGATGTCCCTCTCCAAGGACCTGTCCCTCCTTGCAACATGCCCAAAGTATGTCAGATGAGGCTCCAGAATCCTTGCCTCCAAGGAGTAGCTTGGTTTAACCCTCTCCAGGGTGAATCTGTTTGTTTCCTTGGCAGTCCATGGTACATTCAATACTCTTCTACAGCACCACAGCTCAAAGGCATCAATTCTCCTTCTATCTTCCCTAGTCATTGTCCTACTCTAATGCATAGCAAGTGATTGCAAAGATCATGGCCTGTATCAGCTGCACCTTAGTCTCCAGAGAGACACCGTTGCTCCTGAGTACTTTAGAGAGGTCCCTAAGTAGGGATTTGAATTTGAATTGTGACTTTCCCATCTCAGTACGGTATTTGATTTCCTGGCTGCTGATGCCAAGAGTATTTACCGTGGAGCCAAGCAAACTGAAGCTGTGAACAATCTCAATCTCTTCGCCATTCATCCTGATGCTACCAGTTGGTCTAGTGATGAGAATCTTTGTCTTCTTGACATTGAGCCTCAGTCCATACTGAAGGCTGCAGTCCTTGGCCCTGTGCAGCAAGTGAATGAGGTCCTCCTCAGTTTCAGCAAGCAGGGTTGTATCATCTGCATAACTCAGATTGTTAATAGATCTTCCACCAATCCTGATGCCACAGTTCTCCTCATAGAGCCCAACCTCCTGGGAAGAAAATAAGTTATCTATCTAAAAGTAAAGTAACCATTTGAACGTCATTTTTCACAACCCTGAAACCAGAACTGATGGTGACTGGATACTACTGCTGACCACTCAAAAAGGGATCACAGTAGAGAGCGATGGACAAAGCTGTAGAAAATGGTGGAACACAACTCAAATCACCAAAATCCATGCTTATTGGGCTGATAGAGACTGCATGACCTCTGGAGACTGTCACTCTCAGTTATCCTTCAAGCCTGGAACAGAAATAACTCCAGTAATTCAACTTTCATCCCAATAATGTTGTTGTTGCCATGTGTTCTACAGTCAAAAACATCTCATCACTGACCCTTCAAGTTATCAGAGATTTTACATCTCAGGGGAGGAGTTGCTCATCTCTCTCTTATGAAGCAGCTGATGGAGTCAAATTATCACTAGATCGCTAGAGCACCTTTATGCAAATAATAGACAGGTCAAAAATGGTAATGTGTTATACAGACGACACAACATTGCTTGTTGAAAGAGAGGAGATTTGGAGGTGCTTGCTGCTGAATATTAAGGTCTATAGGCTTCAATGTGGACTACACCGCAACATTAATAAAGTAGAAATCTCCACAACCAGACTAATAGACAAAATCATGATGGATGGAGAAAAGATTGAAATTGTCAATGATTTTATCTTACTTGGATCAACATCCTTAGTACTAGCAGTCAGGAAATTGGCTCCAGCAGTCAGGAAATCAAAAGACTTGCATTAAGAAAATCTCTGTCAGGGACCTCTCCGATGCTGAAGAACAATGATGTCAGTCAAGAGACTAAAGTGTGCCTTATCCAGGACATGGTCTTCACAATTACTTGCTGTTCATCTGAGAGCTGGACAATGACCAAAGATGCTAGAAGAATTGATATCTTTGAGTTGTGAAGAAAAGTATTTCACGTACCATGGACTGCCAAGAAAACAAACAAGTCTGTTCTGGAGAGGGTGAAAGCAAATTGTTCCTTGGAGGCAAGGATTTTGAGTCTCTATCTAACATATTTTGGGCATGTTGCCAAGAGGGACGAGTCCCTGATGAAGACATCATACTTGGAAGTGTAGAGGGAAAGTGCAAGAGAGGAAAACTTTAGATGTGAAAGATTGATAGAGTAACTGAGGTAATGAGGATAGGTGTGTCAGAGACAGTGAGACTGACTCAGGATAGAGCAAGGTTCAGAGCTATTGTGTTCTGCTTTGAGTCACAGGTAACTCATGACACATAAAACAACAATAGCATTGGAAGACTTTTCCAAAGCACTGAGGAGCAATGATATCAGTTTTAATCCTAAGATGTACCTGATTTTTCCAATCACCTGCTATGAATCTGTGAGCTGGACAATAAATAAGGATAGCAGTAGCAGAATTGATGTCTTTTGATGAGCCATGTTAGAGAAGAGTCTTGAATATTCCATGGTCAGCCAAAAGAATAAAAAAAAATATGTTTTGGAAAAGATAAAACCAGAGTATTCCTTGGAGACAAGGATGGTGATACTTCATCTCGTGTACTTTGAGCATATGATTTAGGAGATGCATGGTCATAAAAAGGGGAGACCTTCAATCAGGTATGACACAATTGTCTCAAGTAAGTTACAGATGAGGAGAATGGCACGTGACAGGACAGGGTTCAGATCTGTTGTTCAAATGGTCACTATGAGGTGTACTCGACTCGATGGCATCCAACAACAACAATATGGTAATCAATGACATCAGGAAGAAGCATACTCCTTAGAACAATCGATCATGTAAGATAAAAAGGATAATTTTGCCAAGAATATAGGTCAAAATGGAAAAAGAAATTGTTAAGAAAGCTAAGTTGAGATAGAAATCCCATCAGGAAGGCAGGAAGCATACTGTTGCAGAGTGTTGCTACAGTATAGGAATTATAATCAATAATATGAAGCACAATATATATAAATTGTTCAATGGAAAAATAATTTGCTTTGTAAATTAGACTTAAACCACAATAAAATATTAATACAAATTTGTGAGTAAACAAAGAAAATGATTGCAATTACGAGTGTCTATATATTCTTAAATAGTTTTATTTTATACTTGGCCAACTAAAAGTTATGATGTTAAACCTGTAAACTGTAAGTTATAAGTTATCTACTACTTTCCTTGCTATGGGAGTGCAGGGTTTTCCTTCCTCTTATAATCACAGGAATTTGTAATGTAGTAGAAATGTACTTTACTAGTTACTTTTTATTATCATTTTCATACCAACATTCTTTATCCCTTGTCATAAGTTGCTGTGGATGTTAAGTGTTATCTAGTTGACTGGGAATCTTGGCCACCATATGAGCAACAGATCTGAACTTTGCCCCATATTGTTACCGTTGTTGTGATGTGTCTTTGAGTCAGAACTTACTCATACCTGACCTTTCAGTAGGTTTTCAGAGGCCCTGAAGGCACTTGCCTATCTTTTACCCACAGAGTAGTTGGTGGCTTCGTAAAGCGGACTTTTGGGTTGGCAGCACAGCTCCTTACTATGAGATCACCAGTGCTCTCTCCATTGCCATATAGCTTTCCAAACTTTGTATTTTAGTAATGACATGTTCAGTGCAATGATCATAATTATTTTTGTGTACTTGTCAGAATCACTGCTAGGCTGCTAAATTAAAGTCAGGTAGTTCAAAGCCACCAACTGATTTGGGGGAGAAAGTTGAAGCAATTTCCTGTTAATAATTATAGTTTGAAAAAGGAGGGCCATTGAGAGACAGAATTGACTCAGTGTCAATGAATTTGGTGTTTTGTTTTTTTGAGTTTCGAGAATTTAGGCAATTTCCTAATTTCCATTACCAAAAATAATACTCAAGTGAACATCTTTTTATATATATGTACCATTTTAATAGTTTTGACATTTCATTTACTATAAATCCTTAAAAATAAGGTTATTACAACATTTGCCACATACTATAGAGGTTACAAGATTACCAAGATTAATTCACCTATATAATCATTTTGTTGTTGTGGACCATCAAGTTAGAACCAACCTATAGCTCACCCTGCGGTGGGTTTTTAGAGGCAATTAATTGCACAGAAGATGTGATTGCTCATCTTCCTTCCTTGAAGCAGCTGGTGGATTTGAACAATGTGCCTCCAAGGTTGCAGCACAACTTCTTATCACTAGGCCAACAGAACTCCTTCATAATCACTTTTGCAAATATTTTTACAGTTCTTTTTCAGTGTATAGAAATTAGCCTGCCTTCCAAAAAGTTTAATTCTTAATTAAACATGTTAATGATACTACTGTTCAGTAGTTTTCACATTCTGTTGGATCATCGCTCTTGGGAACAGAACAAATATGATCTCTTCTAGGCAGTCAGCCGGACAACTGTCCTCCAAATTTCCTGGCATACACTGGGGTCAGGAAGTGAGGGGATGGCACAGAATAGGACAGGGTTCAGAGCTGTTGTTCACGGGGTCATAATGGGTTGTACTCAAGACGATGGTACCTAATACTAACAACAGCAATTAAATATAATAGCTTATCTAATTATACATATTAGTTGATAAACTATATTATCCTTTTATAGCTATAACTACATATGGAAATATTAGAGGAGTTATATGTAAATTGCCTGCTCTAACAAATGGTTGTCAAGTATAATAACAGAATTATATTTAATAAAAATGATAATAAAAGCAATTTGAACTAAATATCTATTTGTATATATCCACAGTTTGTATGTGCATATACATGCAATTGTATATATTTTAAGACAAACAGATTGGTAAAGGGACATCCAGTTAAAAAAATCTGTGTTTCTAAAAATGTCAGATTATCTAATTAGGAGAAAATATCCCACAAAAAGAAAAACGAGTAAATTCACTAAACATGATAAATGTTATGCATTCAATTAAATTATATGAATTAAACGGTTGTTGTTGTTTGGTGCCGTCGAGTTGTAGACGACTCATACTGACCCTATGAATGAAGAGCCTGAGCACTGTTCGTACATAGAGTTTCTGGATGCAAGCCATTTCGGAAGTGGATGCCGCTCCTGCTTCCAGGCTTGATTTAGTCGGGAAGCTCCAGCCAACACTGTCCTCTGAGGGTGCCCGTTACCACAATTGGCACATCACTGTCACAGTCTTCAGCATCACAGCAACCATGAGTTACCTCTGTAGAGCAACACACAGACCAGTGCTAGACCACCTAGAAAAATGAAGTAAAGGGTAAATTAACTATGTCCTTTAAATATCTATAAGCCCTATTATTTCATTTTTCTACATCATTTGCAACTCAATTTTGGGAGATATGGAGATATTAGCAGGTCTGTGCAAAAGAAAGTGGGAATAGAAAAAGTAGATTTTTGTTGCAATGTGATGAAAGCCAATTATTTTTATGCTCAGAAAAACAAATTCCTTTCAATGGTTTTTAACAATGATAAGCATTCTCTTCTGTAAAGGTAATCAAGCATAATTTCTATAGTTAAGAAAAATTGTGAACACATCTTATAAATTTGCATCTACAATTCCAATATTATTTATAAAAAGAGGAGCCTAGACTTATACTTTCCTGGATAGTGAGGGTCTCTTGATCTTCCTGACACATTACTGTGATGATGGGATTCATGTTCAGGACTGATCATGGCTAATGTTTTCTGGATTGACTGCATCTGTCATTCTACAAAGAACAGAGCTAGCCTAGAACTGCAGGTAGGTCAATGCATCATGTGCCTGAGGTATTACCTCTTCATGTTTTCAAAACCAATTGAGAAAAATCCACAGTAGTGAAAAAAAAAAATAAAACCAAAACAAAACCCATAAACAAAAGAGACGGAGGAGAAGAAGAAGGAAAGGATAGGTAAGAAGAAAAAAAAAAAGAAAGAACATTTTTCCACAGAATCGAGAATTATGGAGAATGTTACTGTTTTAAATGATATATTTCTTCCCATTCATTTCTTAAGACTATGAATGTAAAGTCAGAAATCAGCTCCTTCCACTGGTTTCCTTTTGTCCCTGCTGAGTCCTTAAACTCATAAGGATAAGCACACAAGAAAAGTACAAATTACTGGTGTCAGCTCTGCTGGTATAGATCAAATACTTTTATTTGGATCACAACAGGAAATGAAGAGATTAGATATCCTACTGGCAGAGAGCAGGGATTTCACTCCATACCACCTTCTCACTCTAGAGAGAGTTTGGGGATTTCTTGGTAATTCCTACCTGGAATATTGGAATAGATGATGCTGACCTTTTATTGTTTAAATCATGTGAGAATGTCTCGGTCAAAGTCAACCCCTCTAGCTCAAAGAAACCATCCGCCAACATCCAGCTTTCTCAAACTGTGCATAGCTGGTAAATTAACTCGATTATTATTCTATTGCAGAGTATATGCAATGATTTACATTTATATGGCAGCAGTTTCTTTTCGGTTGCCCCAGCAAGAGCTGGCGAATGATTTATAAGGATGCTAAAGTTCTGGCACAGATGTTACTCAGTCTCAGCATGTTCACATAGCACAGTGTGATCAATTCTTCCTTATGTGCATCAGGTAGCGTATGATACAATACTTGTGCCAACAAATTCCAGGTTCTTTTGCATTTAACATTTATCTTTCTACCAGGTCAATACTGAATCCCACCACTCATAGGAAGGGGTGATTCCACTTTTTGTAATTAGTTGCCTCTGCTGAACACTTTATGGACAACTGTATCATAACAACATTCCTTTCTGGAACAGTTAGCATTTTTTTATGTTACTTCCTATTTCCAAATGTCCCTCATCCAACTATTGTTCTTTTGTTGGTGAGGCAAGGAAAAACTGCAAATCTGAAAGATTAAAGTGATATTGAAAATAACCTCCCCCCCAATATTCCATTTAGGAAATAGTTTCATTCATTTACATGTTCTATAAACAGCATCAAAGGAGAAATCCAACTCAAACTTTGCAGGACTTGCAGTATACATCTGGACATAAAATGATTATTTTGCACACTTTCAACATTACTCAGCTTTGGACACTATACTTTTTTTCAGAAAACCCTATCTGCTCAATTGCCAAGGTGAAAATATATATCTCTTCACCAAATGATATGCTTATTATTTTTATTACCTGAACAAGATGGCAATCACAGGTGGACACAGTATTAGATCTCTTTAGGGTTGTAGCATCCTAATTGAACCATAGCCATGACTCAAACAGATGTGTACACACCCATGTTTATCTCTGCACTATTCACAATAGCAAAGAGATGGGTTGTAGTACTTTTAACTTCTCATGGAAAATGTAAACAGATATGTGAGGACTCTGTCCAAAAACTGAAAACAAAACAAAGAAATTCAGGTTGGAAATGCATTCAATCTGGCAAAGAAAAATTCAAATCGTTGTAAAAATGAAGCTTTATATGCTATCCGAAAGACTTGTTCTCAAACAGTAATTTGGCTAAAGATCATGTCAGACACATGTTAAAAACAAGCATTGATGGACATCATAATAGAGATTTCAATTCAATAGGAGTGCACAAAGCCCAAGAATCCACATTTTTTTTAAAAGTATCATCCATTGAATGTTGAGCTGTTGGTAAATTTTTTCCAGATTATAAAGGTGATGAAGAGTCATAATCTTGGGGGTCCACAGCACAGGTCTCAACTAGACCAGCAAGTCTGACTTTTTAACTTTTTTTTTCCATTTTACTCTACATCTTCCCTCACTCTAAATAGGATCTTCTCCAGTGATCCCTTTTAAAGTAGTCAATATTATTGTTAAATGTTGCAAAGTCAACTAGGACTCAGCAACAATGAACAATGGCTCTGAACCTTGTCCTTTCCTGAGCTAACCACACTCACACATCTGACCTCATTGTCACAATCACTGTGTCAGTTCATCTCACTCAGAGCCTCCCTCCCTTGCATTGACCTTCCAAGCTCTTCCAAGCTCTTCCAAGCATGATGATCTTCTCCAATGATATAACTCTCTATTAAGGATTCAGCAGAGACAACTAATTACAAAGAGTGAAACCATCCCTCCCTTAGAATGGTATTCAGTATTGACCTTGTGTAAAGCTAAATGTTAAATGCAGAGGAATCTGGAAATTGTTGGCAATAGTATTGTATCATACGCTACCTGTATGCACTGATGCACATAACAAAGAATTGATCACACTGTGCTATGCGAACATGCTGAGACTGTGTAACAACTGTGCCAGAACTTTTTATGCTCCTGACAACATGCCCAAATATTGCAAAATGGAGTTTCAAAGCACTAGTTTCACTCTCTCCAGGACAGATTTGTTTGTTCTCTTGGCAATCAATGATGATAGATCTAAATTTCTGGTCTCAGAGTCATAGAAGTTGAGTTTCACATGAGACAGGAAGAAAACAACCTTAGATGATTTCTTGAAAGTTTATAAGATTGCAGTTACTAAACACCAAATAGGATGCTAACACTATCTTTGTGGACTATGTTATGTAAAAAGACCTTGATGTATCGCACAACAAATCTATTTTCAGAATAACTGACTCTATAAGGTCATAAGAGTGGTATTTATCTTAGAAGAAAACTCCAAAATGAAGAAGGAGTAGTATAGAAAGATTACAGGAAATGAAAGAAAACGAATGGAGAAAAGTGTGAACACATTGTGGGTATTGTAATTACCAAAACACACATTAATACTTGGATATAAAGGGAGCCCTGAAAAGTAAGGAGATGCACTGCAAATCCAAAGACAAATGGAGTGAATCCACTAACTGCTACCCCGGGAGAAAGTTGGGTGATTTACAGCCTCCAAAGAATCACTGGAGGGTCAGCTATGAGTTGGTTCTCATAAGACAAGAAATATCAACAATAAGAATTAAATTAAAAACAAATTTGCTTTATACATTTTTCACTCAAAACGTAGTAAAAAAAAGATAAAAAATTACCTTAATGAACTGAAAGTCAGCTGTTCAAACCCACAAGCTATTTAAGGGAAACATAATTTATAGCCTTGAACATCCAAACAGGGTTTCTGTGAGTAAGAGCTGATCAGTACCAGCAGATTTGATCAGTTAATTCTGGTGAAAATATTCATAGGAATGTTCTCAAAAAAGTTTAGCTCTAGAACTTTTATGTAAATTATGTCTTTTTCATTTAGGCTAATGAAATGGATATTGAAACTTACTTAAAGATTTTGGTCATTTTTTTCTTTAAATTATTAGTTCATTTAACTTTAAAATACCGTTAGGAAGACAAATTCACTCACTTGGATCTTTACATCTTGGTAGTTACATTTCTTCTACAACAATTTACAAAATATTTTAAATTCTTTCATCTTCTCAAAAACATTTATATTTATCCTGTTGCTGTTTTAGTTGTTATGGACCATTGAATCATCTATAACTCATAACAGTCCTAGGTACAAAAGCTCTAAAACCTGCCCTATCCTGAGCCAGTCTCATTGACTCCAACACACATTGCCCAGGTCATTTGGAGTCTTCCTCTCCTGAGCTGTCTCTCTACCATTCCAAGTATAATGTCCTTCTCCAAGTACTGGTTCCTCTTGGCCACATGCCCAAAGTATGTGAAACAGAGCTTCAAAATCCTTGCCTCCAAGGAGAAACTTGGTTTCACCTTCTCCAATACAGACCTATAATAATTAGTCATTGTCGAGCTCGATGATGCATAGCAAGTAATTGGGAAGATAAAGGTCTGGATTAGGTGAATTTTAGTCCCTATAATTTCCATACTCTGCCCACCTTTTAAAAAAAGAAAAATATGGATCTTTTCCAACCAGTTGGCCAGATTTCTTGGCACAACCTGGTGAGAACATTCTGGGTAGCATCTGTATGTTAAAATATATCAGTTGGTATTCCATCAATACCTGGGCTTTGTTTTTTGCCAATTCCTTAAAAGCAACCTGAACTTCCTCCTTCATCCTCTCTTGATCGTATGTTGTTTCATAAAATTCTTCTGTGTCAACCAATTCCTTTTGGTACAGTGACTCTGTATAGTCTTTTCATCTTCTTTTGATACTTCCTGGATTATTCAATATTTTGCTCATAGTATCCTTAAGTATTGCAACTCAAGGTTTGAATTTGTTCTTCAGCTTTTGAGCAAGTCTTTGACACTTTTGATTTTTAGACTCCAGCTCTTTGCATCTTTTATTACTGCTTTGACTTTCTAAGCTGCAGATTATCCGAGAGGCTGGGCTCTATGAGGAGAAGCGTGGCGTTAGGATTGGTGGACAATCTATCAACAATCTGCGTTATGCAGATGACACAACCCCGCTCGCTGAAACTGAGGAGGACCTCATGCACTTGCTGCAGAGGGTCAA
>NW_006399851.1:1597463-1597984 GCF_000299155.1 Elephantulus edwardii
AATTCAAGATGCTAAAGAGCTGAACAGAAGATTCCAAAAGGCAGCTCGGAATGACAAAGCAAAATATTACAATGAAATGTGCGAGGAGCTAGAGTCAGAAGATCAAAAGGGCCAAAGTTGTTCAGCATTTCTTAAGCTCGAGGAACTGAAGAACAAATTCAAACCTAGACTTGCTATAATCAAGGAAGCTTTGGGCAGAATATTAAATGATCCAGGAAGTATTAAAAGAAGACGGAAGGAATATACTGAGTCATTGTATCGAAAGGAATTGACAGATAGAGAAGAATTTAATGAAATAACATATGAGCAAGAGCCTATGGTGGTGAAGGAAGAAGTTCAAGCTGCTTTGAAGGATATAGCAAAAAATAAGGCCCCAGGAATAGGTGGTATACCAATTGAAGTATTTCAGCTAACAGATGCTGCCCTGCATGTGCTCAACAAGTTGTGCCAAGAAATCTGGAGAACAAAACAACTTGGCCAGCTGACTGGAAGAGATCAGTATTTGTTCCCATTCCAAAGAA
>NW_006399851.1:1599246-1605648 GCF_000299155.1 Elephantulus edwardii
AAGGATTCTGGGGCTTCACCTGACATACTTTTGACATGTTGTAAGGAGAGACAGGTCTTTGGAGAGGGACATCATGCTGGGCAGAATGGAGGGACAGCGCAGGAGGGGAAGACCTTCTATGAGGTGGATTGATTCAGTGACTGGGGTAATCAGGATGGGTGTGTCAGTGGCAATGAGATTAGCACAGGATAGAGCAGTGTTTAGGGCTGTTGTACATAGGGTCTCTATGAGTCGCAAAGGACTCGAGGGTACATAACAACAACAACAACAGTTCAAGCGTCTAACTTCTTGCTTTCTTTCTTCTGTTTTGGCTTCTTAGCACTCTAGTGCAATATTTAGAGTCTCTACTAACATCCATCTATCTTTTCTTCCTCCTCCGTCTTTGTGGATAATACTCTTCATAGCCTCCACAGCTCATGTGATCTACATTCATTAGTGTTCAAGGCCTCAAATCTGTTCCTGAAACGGTTTTTAAATCAGGTGAGATAGATTCAAGGTAAAATTTGGGTTACTCTAGATTTGATTTAACCTTCTTTAGTTTTAGTTTTAACTACCATATAAATATTGATGGTTTATTCCACATTCAGCACCTGGCCTCATTTTCACAACTGTTACCGAGCTTCTCCAATGAGTCTTTCTACAGATGTAATTGATCTGATCTCTGTGCATACCATCAGGTGAAATCCATGTGTATAGCCTTCATTTATGTTTCTTATAAAAAGTATTTTCAACAATAATTCATAGTACAAAATGCTATCATTTTATCCCCAGCTTCATTTCACCAACTTCATATTTTCTGAATACTAATCCTTCTTCACTGTTGCTGTTGCCAACTTTTGCATTCCAGTCACCCATTATTAATGCACCTTGCTGGCATGTTCAATCAACTTCTGACTGCAAAAGTAGGTAGAAATTATCTATTTCCTCTTCTTTGGATCTGGTTGCTTGTGTATATATTTGAATGATAGTGGTATTCACCAGATCTCTTTGTATGCATAAGCTATTATCCTGTCACTGATAGCATTGTATTTCAAGATAGCTCTAGAAACAACCTGACCTATTTAACTATGAAAGTGACCCTGTTTTTCCTACCTTTTCATCTCCAGCATAGTAGTATTAGTCTGATTCAAAATGTCCCATGCTAGTTATTTAAGTGTTCCATGTCTTTCTTAACAATGTCCAGTGTTTCTACAGTCATGTGTCTCACATTCCATGTTCCAATTACTGTCTGCTTACAACTGTTCCTACTCCTTTGTATTTCCAAATTCGATGTCACAGCTTCAGGTTCCATATCTGATAGTCTACTCTTAAGTGTGCTCTGTTGCACATAGAATTTGCTAAGGCCTGTTATTTCGGAAGTGGAAATAACTTCTTCATAGTCAGTCTTAATGTGGATGTTCAGCTTTAGAAGGATATCTAACAGAGAAGCATTTTCCCAAAAGGAGCAGATGGGAGGAGTCTGGAATCAGCTTTCCCCTTTCAAATCAGGTCATGCCTACTCTCCCATAATTCCACAGAGCCTTGTTGACAGCTGACAGGCATTCAAAGCAAGACAAGAAATTCAACCAAACACCAGCATACCAGATTTAAAGGAGACCTTGCCCTCACCTGGGGAGTTATCCTACTGTGACAGCAGTGTACTGCAAATGGAAGAGCAGAGATGTTAAGTCACAAGAGGACAGTCCTGGAGTAGAGGCTCAGGGGTAAGGAGCTTTCTCCAAAACTGCCTCAGATAGAAATCTTTCCCTAAATTGGTGCATAGGATTTAGATTTAGAGCCTCCTAAACTCAAGACTGGTAACAGTGTGACAGACCAGCAGCAACATGAGGCCAGAGGCTTCACAGTAGTGACTTGAAGCCTGAGCTATCATACCCAGGGTTGTCTTGGGGCACATCAGTGCTAGAAGTGGAAGGCAGGATTGGAATGGGACGCTGGTGGATCAGGGAAAAGGACAGGACAAGATGCAAGCACTAATAAAGTGGGTGGATCTACATTGACTACTTCTGTAAGGGGAAGAATCTTTCATCTTCTCCTTGGTTGGTTGGCTGTATCCTGTTCTTGTTGTATACCATTGAGTTGGAACAGACCCATACCTGACCCACCCTTGGGTTTACAGAGGTAGTTAATTGCACGGGTAGAGATTACCCCTGCTTCTGCCATGGAGCATCCGGTGGGATTTAAGATTGCAGCATATAGCTTCTTGCCACTAGGGCACTAGAGTGCCCTATATGCTTTGCATTAATAGAAAATGTCTTTAGACTAACAAGGAATGTTAAAAATATTAACAATAATTAATACTTATATTTGAATAATACAGCTTTTCTTTAAATAAGGAACACCCAATAGGAAATTATTTAAAAAAAAGGAGTTGTTTTTGGAGATATGTTTTGAAGATGGTGCAGCTGGAGTGCTCTTTGGAGGCAAAAATGATGAGGCTTTGCCTCACATACTTTGGACATGTTGCTAAGAGGTGCTATTTCTTGGAGAAGGACATGATATTGGAAAGGGTGGAGGGTGGGCGAAGGAGAGATATACCCTCAACCAGGTGATTTGTTACAGTGGCAGCTGCAATGGGCTACTGTATGTTAGGAAGCATGAAGATGGCTCACGATAGAACAAGGTTCAGATCTTTTGTTCATAGGATTGCTTTGAATCGTGCTTGACTTGAGGGCACTAACAACAACAACAATAGTTGATGCCTTTGAATTGTGGTGTTGGCCAAGAACATTGAATATGCCATGGACTGACAAAAGAAACAAATCTCTTTTGAAATAAATGAAGTCAAAAGACTCCTCAGAAGATAAAATTATGAGCCTTTGTCTCATATTTTGAATACATTGTAAGGAGGAGCCAATTTTTAGAGAAAGACATAATCAGTAAAGTAGAAGATCAATGAAAAAGAAGAAAGGAGCTGGATTGATCTAGTAGCTGCAACAGAAAGCAGGAGAGATTATGAGAATAGTGCAGAACAATTTCATCCTTGTTGTATAGTGTTTAGACTGGAAGGCATCTAAAATAATTTATCATTATGTGGAGGTTTATAAGCTAATTTGTATGATAAAATATATCTGTTAAAGCTTTCATGCATTCATTAATTATAGCCTTCATGAATGCCAAAGTGGTCCATGTTGTTGTTGTTATGTGCTGAGTCGCTTGTGACTCATAGCGATCTTATGTACTACAGCTCTAAACCCTGCTCTATCCAGTACCAATCTTACAGTTTCTGACACACCTATCCCCATTACCTCAGTCATTGAATCAATCCATATTATCGAGGATCTTCCTCTCTTGTGCTGTCCCTCCACCCTTCCAACCATGAAGGCCCTCTCCAAGGACTGATCTCACCTTGCAATATGTCCAAAGTATGTTAGACAAAGCTTCATAATCTTTGCCTCCAAGGAACAGCCTGGCTTCACCCTCTCCAGGATGAACTTATTTGTTCTATCAGTCCATGATAATATTCAGCACTCTTCTCCAGCACCATAGCTCAGAGACATAAATTCAACTTCTATCATCCATACTTAAAACAAAACAAACAACAACAACAACAAAAACCAACAACAAACCCAACAACTCAGATTTAATCTAAGGAACAAAGCTCTGTTACTAGTTGTTAAACAGGTAACTTGTCATCTTTGCAATAGCAATGGGTCCTTTTTTTTTTTTTTTTTTTTTTTTTTAGCAATGGATCCTTTTAAAGCGCATTCCCAAAGCCTAAATCCAAGCCCAATGCTTCAGTTGCTTCTGACTTATGGCAATCATTCATCCATCAAGTTTGGTAAGATAGGCTTTTGCAAATTGGTTGTTTAGAAACTGGATCAGTACAACCATTTTTCATAGTCAAATTTTGAACTAGCCCAGTGACCTTACTGATATAAAAGAGAATGGCTGTATTTATAAAGTAAAATTGTCAGGTTTAATAGAGCATATGCTAATAACACTATATTCTGGGTGTATGCAAAGTGTTAGAAATGGAAAAATGTCTCAGAGAAGTAGCAAGGTCAAGTGACATGTCAAGTTCATTCAGAGAGTAAATGGTGGAGCTAAAGAGGTTATGCTACACTAATACAGTATGCTTTTCCATCTAAGCTCCTTCACAATTCAATCTTACTTGACTTTTTAAATCACCATTTCCTTGGCAATGATAAACTGGAAATGACAAGGACATTTTGATAGCATTTCAAGTTTTCCATTGTTTTAATTTTATCTGTCAGCTATTAAATAATGCCTACAATTAAATTTGCAATAAAAATTTCTCTTATTCAACTTTTAGACACATGAAACTCTGGACAAGATGAAAATGTCTCAGATGTTCTGTTATTAGAAGACTGAATATATACAAATGCTCCAGTGGTTTAATATAATAATGTGCCTAATTAGTGCCAAAATTCGATCTGTATTAGAAAAGCTTTATTCAAAATCTCATCTGAAAAACAGTCTGCCATCTATGTCCAGAATAGCATCTTTTATATTGCTTTGTGATCTTTACTCCATTGCTGTGGTAACATGCTTTCCATAGTAAAGGACTTTTCACAGATGTGTGTCACTTTTTTACATAGTTTTCTACTTTCATATCTATATAAAATTTTCCCCCAAAAAGGTGTTTTTTCCCATTGTTGGTATATCATCCTTAATTTTCTACCAACCATTGAATCGTGGAGGCCATTTTGCACTGCCAATGCAGAGGTGGTGGTTATTGTTGTTTACTGTAGAGCCAGAACTTACCCATTGCTGATCCTCCAGAAGGTTTTCAGAGGCAATTAATCACACAGGAGGGGATAATGAAGTTTAAATGTACCAGCTGCTCCACAGGAGATAAATGGACAGTCTCCCATACAAGTTACTGCCTCTGAAAACCCTCAGAAGGATTAGCTATTGGTCAGTTCCAACTTAGTGGTACAAAACAACAGTAACAACCATGAAACTCCAGGGAGCTCTGATGGCCTAGTGGTAAGTAATTGCACTGCTAACCCAGAGGCACTCAATTCAAGTCCACCAGCTTCTCTGTACGACAACGATGGGCAATCTGCTCTCAAGCAATCTACAGCCTCTGAAAACCCGCTGAAGGGTCAGCTATTAGTTGGTTTTGACTCAATGATACACAATAGCAACATGGAAATTCCAGCTTGCTAAATTATTATTCTTTGTATACTTATGTAAAAAAAGTAAATTTCTGCAGAGTTCTCTAGATTTTTGCAGTTTTTACTTTTAACCCTTTTTCTCACTCCAACTTTGAGTAGAAAATGTCTGGGAATTTTTTCACAGTTCTTTCTCCTGAAGGTTTGCCCTTCACTTACTCCAATTTTTTGTTTAAAATTCGTTTTATCTGGCTGTTCTCTCCCTTGTTTTGGCTGACTATTGTTTAAATCATCAAGAAGATTCACTCTGCTATAATAATAATAATTTTAAAAAAAGACAAAGAAAAACATAACAACAACAACCCCCCAAAACCAAATCCTGATCCTTGATGTTGTTATTGGTGTGTACTGTAGAGTTGAAATGGATCCATGGTTGACCTTCCAGTAGATTTCTAGAAACAGTAAGTCAGACAAGAGAAGATGCCCCATCTTTCTTCTATGGAGCATCTGGTAGATTTGAACCACATCCTCTTGTATTGATAGTATCTTTATAATTAATGGTTCCTCTTCCACATTTTTTCTCTTTCTTTCTAAATCATGTTTAATTGCATATACATTTTGGATTTCTACATAGAACTTTTTCAGCAGTTGATGTGTTTGGAATCACAGAAGCCAAGAAAGCTTCAGATATAAGGTGTCAGATCATGGGTTGGACAATGGAAGATAATTTCTGAAGGGATCTGGCAGATGTGAAGTGGGTCAAGGCACTGGGCTAAGGGCAGGGTCAACACTGTAACTAATGGTTAACACCACAATGAGGGATTTATCTTTCACTGCTCGACAAATTGCTTGTCTGTCAGATTAATATTCAGATTAAGACATACTAGGAAGAAGGATTGGCCGTCCACTTCTGAAATAGCAGGCCTCTGAAAACCCTATGTACAACAGAACACACATAGACTAAAAGAAAGGGCAACCTAGGTAGAACTTTCAGGTATGGAAATACAAAGGAGGAGGAACAGTTGTAAGCAGACACTAGTGATTGGAACATGGAATGTGAGAACCATGAATGTAGGAAAATTAAAAATTGTTAAGAAAGAAATGGAACTCATAAATATTGACATTAGGCATTGGAGAGATGAGATGGACTAGCATGGGGCATTTTGAGTCAGACGACTATATGATATATTACTCTGGAGATAAAAAGATAAGGAAAAATGGGGTTCCCTTGATAGTAAAAAAAGTAATTTCTAGATCCCATCTTGAAGTACAACATTGTGAGTGATAGGCTTATATCCATACGCTTACAAGGAAGTCCAGTGAA